>NW_027249808.1:0-72865 GCF_030848795.1 Temnothorax nylanderi
CACGCTGGATTTCGCTCAACATTACTGCACCAAGTCGCAAGACAAAATGCTGACTGAGGCAACTATGCGCAGAGCTTTTGTTTAACGTCATTTGACAAAAGACGATCGCCACGTATTAGCGTCTTTTGTTTGTTGATTCTACCGGATTCGGTCAGATCGAAAGTTCGGTTTGAAACTTGATGACTAAACTATCATAACAGAAAGCGTTCCTTAACATCGATCAAAGATTCTTAGCATTATCGTGGCAGATTTTAATATTTCATTATCATTTCTCCGATCTTTTAATCTGACCCGAGTCGGGTCGAGTCAACAAATCGAAAATCGAAAACGCTATATGTTAGTGCACGATATATCATATTATCGAAAGAAATGATTACTGGACGGATTATTAAAATTCGCTCCAGGGCCAAGCAAAACAATCGGTTCTTTTCAGAACCACCAAATATTAAGACAAGGAACATCTCGAAACTCGAAACATCTCGACAACATATATCATGTTACGAATATCTTTCTATCCGTTTAATCCTTAATTTTTTGTATAAAAAAGATAATAAAAATAATATAATATTAGTGAAAATAATGGTTAACAGCTACGTGATAATATCGCAGACTTTATATACTTCTTCACAATTTATAGCACATAAAAATGGCTTCTCTTTTGCAGAAAATAATTCCAATTACCATAAACACGAGATACCATCACTTACATATAAAAATATTTTCTTCTTATATAAGAATATATTTCAATGTTAGGAAAGACATTTTGTAAAAAGCAAAAATGGATAAAAATCGCATTATAAACTTAATGTTCAAATTAGAAGAATCTAGGAATTCATAAAATATTACAAAATAGATTTCGTATCCAATTAATCCTTAATTTACCTACTTTAATTTTAATATAAAAAAATAGGACGTGTTATTGCTCGTCGAAAGCAAAAGCTAAGTAATGTTACGGCCGATATTCCGAGCAATATTAATTAATTAGGGTATTAATAAAAAGCTATATATACATTTTGAATTGCAATTATCAAGCCAACGTTTCGACCTATTTGGTCTTCCTCAGGGCATTACATTCAAACTTACAAGTAATATAAATAAAAATAATAATAACTGTTAGAGTTCACATTATCAACACTGAAAATTATAGTCATCGCCGATGAACGATTACGACACGCAAAAGAAATAAGGTCAAAGCCAACTTCGAATTAAACGCCGTCACAGGCCGCATAATTACAATAATTGTTACTGTTCAGGAATCGCGAAATATCTCTCGCCCCATCCGTTGATTTCGAGCGTTAGATTGTATTGCTCGCCGTGTTTTCGTTCCTGTTGTTGATCTCCGAGACCTTGTCGGACCCGACGTATTCCGCGACAGCTACCTGTACCCGAATTTCTCCTCGGACATACTCGCGTTATTCGGCGAACCTTCCCTCTCTTCGCGCGCTCGCAATTACCGCCTAGATACCTATTGTGAATACCGCTCGCCTCAGAACTTCTCGATACCTCGACACAGTAACACATTAAATTTTCGATACAACCAATACCGCATCTCTTCGTAGTCGTTCCTCTCACCAATACCTTGATTGCCGAGTCCTTTTTACAAGGCTGTACCAGCCAACCGCGCTCGTGAATCGAAACCCGATCGCGGAGTGCACATTTTGGTCCTTCGAGCCGGATTCGGAGTCAAGAAGACTATCATATCGGATACGACGCTCGAGGTGCGGAGTGACGATACCCGTTCGCCATGGCGTCCTCAGCCGACAAGCTCCTGGCGAAGCAAACCCAACTGATGGGGTCAATTGCTCGTACCATGACCAATCTTAAAAAACTGGGTCACGCCAAGATGACCAAGGCGGTGTTGCAGAGCCGAATCACAGCCCTCAAGGAGAAGTTCTCGCAATCGCTGGACTTGGACGCTGAGATCCGGGCATCCCTCGACGTGAGCACAGCCAAGGAGCTGCCTTACTTCTGCAGCGACCAATTCCAAGCCTGTGAGGATCAGTTCGACGAAGCGCTTGACTACATGTCCGAGGTACTGGCCCAGGTTTCTGGCGTAGACGCGGCCGACCTTAACGTAAGTCACGCTTCAGATTTCATCCACCGTCCGACGCCTCAGCTTCCGCGGATCAACCTACCGACCTTCAACGGATCTTTCGACCGCTGGGAAAGCTTTCGCGATCGTTTTAAATCGATGATTATCGACAATCGCAATATTTCTAATGTAGATCGGATGCATTATCTCTGCTCAAGTTTAACGGGAGATGCAAGTAGCGCGCTCAACCATCTCGCGATTACCGACGCGAATTTTACCGTGGCATGGAATATCATTACGTCGCGTTATGAGAACAAACGTCGGTTGATTAACGGTCATTTGCAAACGTTATTTTCGTTGCCACAGCTCGCGTCCGAAACCTTCAAAGACCTTCAGAATCTGCGTGACAAAGCGAATGCCTCAGTTCAAGCGCTCAAAAATCTCGATCGTCCCGTCGATACGTGGAGCGATATCCTCGTATTTCTGATCTCGCAAAAATTAGACAAATTTTCCCGGAAAGCGTGGGAATTACAGTTGAGCGAGACCGTCGATTACCCGACATATGACGAGTTGGATAAATTTTTAGAATCGCGTATCCGTGCTTTCGAGGCGATCTCGCCTCCGAAATCCGAGACATCTCAACCGTCGTCTAAATCGAAATCGATCGCTTCTCATTCGACAACCACTGCGAACCTTGCGTGCCCGCTGTGCAAATCCTCGCACTTACTATATCAATGTCCGTCATTCTTAGCGTATACTCCGTCGCAACGATACGAATATGTAAAGAAAGAGAATCGTTGTATCAATTGCTTCGGGTGTAAACATTCGATGAAGGATTGTAAGAACGCGCGATCCTGCAAAACGTGTCATAAGCGACATCACACCCTACTGCATTTCACGGACGATGCAAAGCAGGCTAGCGTAGAGTCCGCTCCTACCGTCGAATCAACGAGTACCGAGCTACCGAAATCGACAGCTAACGAAATCGCGTCTCATTTAATTTCGAATACGATGACGCCGAAGTCAACCGTACTTTTGGCAACCGCTCGAGTTCGTGTTTACTCTCCACAAGGTCGCTTCGTTTATGCCCGCGCTTTGCTCGACCAAGGTTCCGTCGCGACTTTAATTTCGGAAAATATCGCTCAGCGGTTGCGTCTCGCGAAAGTGAAGCAAACTACCCGTATTACCGGAATCGGAGAATCGCAATCGTTGTCGCATTCTGCCGCACATATTTGTGTAACCGCCTCTTTCGGCGACAAACCTGCATTCTCGACGACCGCGTATATAGTCACATCGCTGTCAAAGTACGCACCGAATCGCGTTCAATCGACGTCAAAATGGGCGCATATCTCTGACCTAACGCTAGCGGATAGGAATCCCATGAGCTCTGATCCAATCGATGTAATTATCGGAGCTGATTTATACGGCATGCTTATATTAGACGGTGTCCGTAAAGGAAATGCAAGCAAGCCTATCGCGCAAAATACCGCTTTCGGCTGGATACTTTCCGGGCCTATCGCTCCAGCTCAATCCCTCCATCCCGATCCCGTTCACATTCATCACGGAACAATCCTTGAAAACCTGGATCTCGATCTTCGCCGCTTCTGGGAGATCGAATAAGTCCCTCATAAAAAGCATTTAAGTCCCGAAGAGCAACAGTGCAAAGAGCATTTCGCCGCTACTCATTCTCGCACGCCGGAGGGACGATACGTCGTTCGGCTACCGTTCAAAGCCGGCCCCCCTATAGATCTTGGCGAATCCCGCTTTACCGCGTTAGCAAGTTTAGTTCGCTCGGAGCGTCGACTTCTTCGCGAACAAAATAAAGCCGCGTTATATCGCGAATTCCTCGACGAATACGAGAAGCTCGGTCATATGACGAAAGTTAGCGATACCGACTCACAATCGAGTCACTCTCAAGTCTATTATATTCCGCACCACGCTGTCTTTCGTGAGAGCAGCGTCACCACTCAGCTTCGGGTTGTATTTAATGCTTCCTGCGCTACATCGAACGGTACCTCGTTGAACCATCATTTGCTAATCGGTCCTAAGCTACAGAGGGATCTTGCCGCCGTCATTCTGTTATGGCGTCAGCATCAGTTTGTCTTTACTGCCGACATCGCTAAAATGTACCGGCAAATTCTAATCGATAATCGCGACGTAGACTACCAACGAATTCTCTGGCGCTCGTCGCCCTCCGAGCCAGTCGCGGATTACCGGTTGCTCACCGTAACATACGGCACTGCCTCCGCCCCGTACCTCGCGCTTCGCGTTCTGCTACAGCTCGTAAAGGATCACGGAGACGAATTTCCGTTGGCCGCTCTAGTTTTGCTTCTCTTAACGTACGTCGACGACTGTACGTTCGGAGCGGACAACCGTGAACTCGCGCTTAAAATTCGCGATCAGTTGATTGCTCTCCTGGCAAAGGGCGGCTTCTGGTTACGCAAATGGGCAAGTAATTGTCCCGAGTTGCTTTCCGACATTGATCCCTCAGATCATGGTCTCGCGCGCGACAAGGATCTACACGCCGACGAGCCTCTAAAGATATTAGGCGTCGCGTGGAATCCCGAAAGCGATTCTTTCCATTTCCGCGTAACGACCCCACCGAATCCGGGGCAGACGAAACGTGCGGTGCTTTCCACTATCGCTAAATTGTTCGACCCGTTAGGATGGGTGACCCCCGTTATCGTTGTCGCGAAAATATTCATGCAACGCCTATGGGCCCTAAAATGCGATTGGGACGACGTGTTGCCCGGTGATCTCCTAGAACAATGGCGCGAATATCACAGTCAATTACCGCGTCTCAAACTTATATCGATTCCTCGCTGGACAAACTACGGTTCTAACATCGCTGATTGTGAGATTCACGGGTTTTCGGATGCGTCGACAAAGGCTTACGCCGCGGTCGTATATCTCCGTCTCGTACCGAGAAACGGCCCCGTTATCGTTTGCATACTCGTCGCGAAATCAAAGGTCGCTCCAATCAAAACAATAAGCGTACCGCGACTCGAGCTTTGCGGCGCGTTACTGCTCGCACAGTTGATGTCCTTCGTTCTTTCGAATCTCGACATTCCCAATCTCCGATATCACTGTTGGATAGATGCACGTATTGTATTAGCGTGGCTCAAGCAGTCTCCATCACGATGGAAAGTTTTCGTTGCTAATCGAGTAGCCAAAGTTCAACAGCTTTTACCGAAAGCAATCTGGCACCATGTTCCGACGGCGGATAATCCCGCCGACTGCGCATCTCGCGGTTTGCGCCCTAGTGAATTTGCCGATTGCGCCCTGTGGTGGTCGGGGCCCTCCTGGCTTAAAAAATCCCCTGAGCACTGGCCGACGTCATGCTCGTCGCCAATCGAATCTGAAATATCACGGGAAAACCGAGTCGTCGTGCACGCTTGCGTCGCGCGTGCTATCGAACCGTGGGATCTCGCGACTCGCTATTCCTCGTGGACTAAGCTTCTGCGCGTGACGGCATATCTCATGCGGTTCGCCAAGATCCTTCGTTCTCGCCTCAATTCCATACCGGATAGCAGTGCGGAGGTCAATCTATCGCTCGCATTAGCTCCACGCGAAATTCAAACTGCCAAGATCTTTTGGCTCAAGGAGATTCAGGGTGAAACATTTCCGCAAGAAACTGCGAGTTTAACAGCAAACAGTCGCGTTTCCAAATCAAGCTCACTTGTCGCACTCAACCCGTATCTCGACACCGATGGCCTCATACGAGTCGGAGGGCGGCTTCAAAAGTCCGATCTCCCCGATTCAGCCAAACATCCAATCGTCCTGCAGTCTCATCCTTTGTTATCTCTCATCATATCGCATGCTCACCATACCACACTCCACGGAGGCCCGCACATTACCCTCGCTCACCTCCGTACCGAATTCTGGATTTTGCGCGCTAGAGCAACCGTCCGAGCGGTTCTATACCGCTGCGTTAAATGCGCTCGCGAAAAGGCTATCGTCCCGGCGGAACTCATGGGCAACTTACCAGACGTTCGAGTTAATCGATCTTCGCGAGCTTTCGAACATACCGGAGTCGATTATGCCGGACCGATACTCGTACGATCTGCGAAAGGACGCGGTCATAAGGCTCACAAAGCCTACATCGCCTTGTTCATTTGCATGACAACGAAAGCGATTCACCTCGAGTTAGTAAGCGATTACAGCTCGGCAGCTTTCCTCGCGGCGTTTACCAGATTTACAGCTCGACGCGGACGTCCACATAGCATGTACTCCGATAATGGTACGACATTTCAGGGCGCCGAACGAGAGCTCGTCGCCGCTTGTAACGCTGCCGTGCGCGATCCCAATTTTTTGAACCGATTAGCAGGCGATCAGATAGCGTGGCATTTCCTCCCTCCTGCGGCTCCACATTTCGGCGGATTATGGGAGGCAGGAGTCCGTAGCGTCAAATATCACTTGAAGCGATGCGTAGGCTCCCACACGCTGACGTACGAGGAGATGAATACGCTATTGTGCCGAGTCGAAGCATGTTTAAATTCGCGGCCGATTTCATCAATGTCCGAGAGTCTCGACGATTATAGCGCCCTTACGCCCGGTCATTTTTTGATCGGTGCCAATCTTGTCGTAATTCCGGAACCGAGCGTGCTCGACATCGCTGAGAATCGGCTTTCGCGTTGGCAACTCGTACAAAAAATTACTGAAGGTTTTTGGAGGTCTTGGGTGAGCGACTACTTGCATACGCTCCAACAACGCCCGAAGTGGCGCGTTATCCACAACCTGGCCAAAGTTGGTCAGATCGTTCTCTTACGTAATCCGCTCGCCCCCCCAAGTCATTGGGAACTCGGACGTATTACCGTTTGTCATCCCGGGGATGATGGGCTGACACGCGTCGTTACCGTCAAAACCGCACGCTCCGAATATAAGCGACCCATTGTCAAGCTGTGTTTCCTGCCGATCGATATCAATATCGAAACCGAAAAGGAAGCGGTCAAGGCGGGCGGTTCGCGGCCGTGATGCGACCCATCTTTCGGTCACGACACCGAGATGTACATATGTATAAATATAAAGCGCCAATGTATTTAGAATTAATTTTCATTGTATAAACTCTGTCTTTAGATTTAAGTTTATTATGTATTTAGACGTAAGTTCTCACTGTATTATAATTCTCGTTTCGAATGTAAGCATTCGAGGCGGGCGGTATGTTCAGGAATCGCGAAATATCTCTCGCCCCATCCGTTGATTTCGAGCGTTAGATTGTATTGCTCGCCGTGTTTTCGTTCCTGTTGTTGATCTCCGAGACCTTGTCGGACCCGACGTATTCCGCGACAGCTACCTGTACCCGAATTTCTCCTCGGACATACTCGCGTTATTCGGCGAACCTTCCCTCTCTTCGCGCGCTCGCAATTACCGCCTAGATACCTATTGTGAATACCGCTCGCCTCAGAACTTCTCGACACCTCGACACAGTAACACATTAAATTTTCGATACAACCAATACCGCATCTCTTCGTAGTTGTTCCTCTCACCAATACCTTGATTGCCGAGTCCTTTTTACAAGGCTGTACCAGCCAACTGCGCTCGCGAATCGAAACCCGATCGCGGAGTGCACAGTTACCTATTGCAATAAATCCTGATCTGAGTTGCAGTTGACGGAGATGCTAATTTCGTGCATTTTCTGTATATTTTAAAAGGTTCTTGACGCAAAACCGATCTCTACTTCCATTTAATATTGGACATGACAATTTCCGACGTTGAGCATGGCTGATACCAGGATCATACAAAGGACTGCCCCTTTTAAAATATACAGAAAATGCACGAAATTAGCATCTCCGTCAGCTGCAACTCAGATCAGGATTTATTGTAATCGGTAACAATTATTTTAATTATGTGGCCTGTGACGGCGTTTAATTCGAAGTTGGCTTTGACTTTATTTCTTTTGCATGTCGTAATCGTTCCATCGGCGATGACTATAATTTTCAGTGTTGATAATGTGAACTCTAACAGTTATTATTATTTTTATTTATATTACTTGTAAGTTTGAATGTAATGCCCTAAGAAAGACCAAGTAGGTCGAAACGTTGACTCGATAATTATAATTCAAAATGTATATATAGCTTTTTATTAATACCCTAATATTGCTCGAAATATCGGCCGTAACATTACTTAGCTTTTAATTTTAATATTTTATTTACTTATAAATAAGATACTGAAAATAATACGACATCGTAAAAATTATAAAATATCGCGAAACAATTTTTCATATACAATAGAATAATTATAGGTAATTATGTTGTAATTATAATTATCATATTATCTATAATTATATTATTCCAGTAAACATATACTTAGTCGGTGGAATAATAGTTGCAGATGCATAATACAATTATAATTACATAATCACCTATGATTGTTATATTGAATGTAATAAATATTAATTGTGTGTATCAAATTGTATTAAAAATGTTCTTTTAATCAAATGCACGCGCGAGCAATACAGCGTGACTGATCATTTTTACGCGTTCGCGGTTCTGTATTTGAACCTTTTATCGACCGTGGCTGTAAGTAGGTCGGTAACCGACCTAGAGGTAGCGCGCTCATCTGCACCGCTCTGCACCGTAGCTCACCGGGTAACGGAACTCATTTATGCTCTTCACTGCCATCCCTACCTAAATTTTATCATCGCTTCGATGCATAATCGGGTCGTTCATCGTCGATCCGTCATTTCTTCCTTTGTTTTACGTACTGCGTCGTAAAAAAATAGTGCGAAATTGTTTAGTCTACGCGATAACACCCCCTTTTCGTAGGAAAAATTTGTTTACGACGCCCGCGAATCATGTCCCGACAGGTTCGATGCGTCATCGACAAAACACGCTCCTACGTAGTGCGCTATCGAGTTAGTCTTACCCATTGTGCGTCGTTGCGAACGGACCCCGTGGCGCGATTGCGGACCGCCACGCGGACCCCGCGGCGCGACCGCGCACCCCCACGCGGACCCCCCACGCCCTACTTGTGCACGTGAGTCATACACGTGAGTCATCCCGGTAAGTCATACACGTGGTATGTCAATGTCACCCCCCTCCCCCTTCCCCCCGCGTAATCCGATACCCTTATGTAATCCGATACCCTTGTGTAATCCGATACCCTTGTGTAATCCGATACCCTTGTGTAATCCGATACCCTTGTGTAATCCGATACCCTTGTGTAATCCGATACCTTTGTGTAATCCGATACCTTTGTGTAATCCAATACCCCCTCCCCCCTCACTTTCCCGCATTAACTGATACCCCCTCCTCCCCGCTTACTTCCCGCGCAATCCGATACCCTCCTCCCTCACCACCCCTCGGAGCTCCCGGGTTCATATACTCCCCTATTATACCTACTATAATTTTTCGTTACCAATTTTTTGGAAACCAGTTTGGAAATTATTCAAATTTCGAGAAATAATAAGTATTAATTGACCGATTTTCTTGAAACCAGTGCCAAAATTTTTTTAATTTTTGAAGGATAAGTTCAATTTTTTATTAATGGATCAACTTTCTTGAAACCAGTGCCAAAATTTTTCTAATTTTTTGTTGATGATTTTGATAAAACTGGTACCAAAATTTTACTAATTTTATGGGGATGGCTACTATGGGGTTGAAAATTGGTGGTTTCATGGGGTTTTATTGGTGCTCCTAATTAATGGGTGAGTTTGGGGAGAGAGGAATAGAGCGGGCGAAAAATCTAGTAATAAATATTTAAAAATAAATTGTAAATAATTATCATCAATGTTATCAAATATGTTTTTAATTTATGTTATAAATAATTATAGAAATAATAACTGTAAGTAATAGTAAATATTATTAAAAAGTATCAAATAAATATTTATGCTAAATATAAAAATAATGCTTCTAAAATTTATTTTAAAAATATTATAACCTTATTCATAAAAGTCAATATTCAAATACAAAATATTTTAGTTTCTTTTAGTTTTTCTTGACTATATGTTACAATACATATCACAAGTTTTGTTTTTCTTGATTATATATCTTAACTAAAATACTATTTTATGATTATCAAGAGACACGGTGGTGTTTCGCGCCAAGTACACGCGGAGCGAGACCGACCGTGACTCTTTTACGCGACGCGACGAGTTGCGAGTACTCGAGATGTTGAGATCTCAATAACGAGTGAACGGATTAAGTTCCAAGTAGGCTTGATCGATAGCTTCCCAGGTAGCAAGCACTCGTCATTTTGACGTCAAATGACGTCAAAAGACGTCAAAATGACAGACTTTTGACGTCAATTGACGTCAAAATGACGAGTCTTGCTACCTGGGTTGGGGTCGATATATAAAGAAAAATGTTTTCATTTTTCCGCTACGTGTCCTACGAGCGGAGATATTGCGACGCAAAGTCCAAATATGAAAATTTTATGTTAAGATACGTCGTTAACCCACTCTGCATGTTATGTTGCTGAAATATTGAAATATTCGGAAACAATGCAGAAACACTTCATTAACATCTCACTTGCAACTATGCATCTAAAATATTTCAAAAATGTACCTGCACCATGTTTTTTGCAATATTGCATTAACAATATGTCTGAAATCTTTCAGAAAGTTGTTTACAATATTTATAAGTTTCTGTAATATTGCAAAAAAAATGTAGCAGATGCAATATTTCAGAAACATTTCCAAAGCACTACAAAAGCACTATTACGTTTACTTTGCACGAATAATATTTCTGTAACATATCGAACGCAACACCGCATCTAAAATACCTGTGAAAAATCTCCGAAAGATTGCGTCGGTAATGAAAAATTGGTTTAGAAACATTTCTGATACATGATAAAAATATTATTACGTTTGCATTGCACGCGTTATATTTTTGAATGTTTCACATACAACATTGCATTTGTAATATTTCCGAAAAGTTGCTGACAGACTTTAAAACTTATAAAAAATTAAATTTATTATTATATAATTATTGCATTTTTTCTCTTTTGTTAAGAATTTTCTGATATTCCAAATTTTGTCATATGGCATTTTTAATATAAAATATAAAATATTTAATAATATTTAATATAAAATAATATTTGACGCTGACTGGCAAAAAATATTTATTCGTATATCTGTATTGTTAATATTGTTATGCGATAGCTTTATGCTCACCAAAATAAGCAAGTATAAGAAAGAAAGAAGCGTCAGAGTCAGAGGATCACCACTACCCTGTTCGATCATCGATGTCAAGCGACAAGGCGCCGGTATACTACTTGGATGGGTGACCGGTTGAGAGAGCGGATTTCTTCGGACAAACGCGCGACGGCTATACGCACATATACGGCTTAATATATTTTTTTTGTTCCGGTAATAAAATATTTTATTTTTCACATATCAACAAATAGTTTTTGCGTCAGTAAGAAAATTTTGTTTGCTAATACGAAACATTTTTTTAGTGTAAAATGTATTTGAAACATCTCTGAAATGTTTCCGCAATATTTCGTAGATATATTTGAGAAATACTTTATAACATTGCCGAAATCTTTCAGCATGGTCGCATTTGAAATAATTGCGGACATTGAAACATTGCCGAAATGATGTAGAAACGGTCGTGAAAAATTTCTGAAATATTAATGAAAGATGTAATATTTCAAATGAAATTTTGCAGAAATGCCTTTGAAATATTACATGCCGAGTGGGAAGATACGTCGTCGTCTCTCATATCTCTAGTGTCACTTTTATGGCGCTGGAGTCGCGTCCTTTTCACTTTTTCGACACTGGCGGTGCTAGTATCGCCAGTTTCGATAACATGTGTGTACTGCACGCAGTGCAGACCATGGTGTAAATAGACAGGTGAAGTATTGCGCATAATGGCGGCAGGTTTGGCGGTTAAACCAATCAGGAGGTGACCCGTAGGCGCTCACTTTAAAGTTAAATTCGATTATAAGAAATAAAAATGGCCGTATCCTCTGCGCGAATCATGTAAAATTTTAAATATATATTTAATGAAATATAATAAAACCTTAAATAAATAAATTAATTAATGACAATTAAACCTACATAACCCAACTAAGGCAGGAAAAACGGAATAAATGAATAAACTAATAAACGATTAACCCTTAAGCTGCATACGGCGTCCGACCCAAAGTGATATCTGCTCGTAACTGTAAAACTTGCAAGCCTGTCAGAAGCTATTAAATAAACGATGTTTATCAAAATTACTATAAAATCGTTAATTGCAATGTAGACAGATGTTTCATGAATTTTTTTAGATTTTTAAAAATACTTTAAGATAGGGAAAAATAGCGTTGTACGTGACAGACCCACGTACAATGCACTTAGAAAATACTGAAAAAACCTATGCACTTTAAGGGTTAAACCTACCTGACCAAATCAGGACAGAAGAAAAGAGTTTAATACATAAATAAACTATAATGACAATTAAATTTGCGTAACCAAATCAGGAATTTTAATCAAATATTATCCTACCTTGTTTAAGTTAGGTAGGTTTAATTGTTTATCAGTTTATATTTATGGTTGGATTACGTACACATATTGTGGTTACGCACACACGATTTTTTCCGCACAACAGACGCACGCGACGGGTATCGGACATAACGGATGACGCGCTGATGGGAGCAGCCATATTGCTTTTCTTGCAAAACGGGTCGCGCGCTGATTGGCTCAAAAACTGAACGAGTGCGCAGCGTCGGGAATGCTTCACCTGTCTACTTACACCATGGTGCAGACAGTGCGTTCAGCGCGCTGTCACAGTCAGCTAACCTAAATCCAATCAAGAGACATGGTAGTGTCTCGCGCCAAGTACGCGCGGAGCGAGACCGACCGTGACTCTTTACGCGACGCGATATGTTGTACATACATATGTATATGTGTGTGTACTGCGCACAGTGCAGACAGTGCGTTCAGCGCGCTGTCACAGTCAATTAACCTAGATATGTGTTGGAGTCAATAAGGAGTTCGGCTTGAGCCGCCGTTGGAGACGGACGTGTGTGCCCTCTGCTCGCGTGGTCCGGTTGCTTGTTTGCGCGTGCTTTTCACCTGCGTTGTCTTGCAGAGAGGCGTGTCAGGGGGGTTTGAGAGGTGTGGACCTTTTTCGGGAGGGCCCCTATTTTTCTATAATTATCGCTCCCCCCCTCGGAGGGGGAGCATCATTACTTAATCGATAAGTATAACATGGGTACATCGGATCCTGTTGACACGCGACGTGTACGTGATAGACTCCGTACTGCCGACGATGATTCGACTAATATAGCCAAAAGAATGCGTACCAGTGTGACTGAGAAGGAATTTGACAAGATCACTCAAGAGTTTAGGACATTGGATTCATTGGACGCGGATCGGATTGCGGTTAAGAACCGAAGAGATCTTATTTCAAAGCAGCAGAGGGACGTGAAGTTATCTAAACGACGTAATTTAGGAATTGACACGGATATTTTAACGCCCCAGGACGTTATGGAAGTCGATGTTAATGTCACAGTTAGTGAGGAGGATCGCGGTCGCGATCTTTTTATAAACCAAGCGACCCAGAGTAATGTTAGCAATGTTGATAGTATTACCGGCGTCACGCCGCCGGCACCTGTTGATCACGTGAATCAAGTGATTGTGCCTTGTGCCAATACAATGGATAATGGCCGGCCGACTCAGGACAAGGAATCGTATATTATTATTGACTTTACTTTAAGAAAAAACTTACTTGGCAACAATGTCGACGCGCAACGGTTCGTTCGATTCGAGGACGATCACAAGGGTATTGCTAAAATTGTTTTACGTCTCCCTCCTGACCATACCACTACGACTAAAGGTAAGAATCGAATAAAAATCTGGATGATTCTTAACGAATTATAAATTTTTCCACTAACACTAGAGATGATTAATCATTTCTCTGCTGAAGCAGAGTTTAAGGACTTCACAGACGCTAATCGGGCGCTGGACATTTTAGATAAGATTAATGAGCTGAAATTAAAAGCTCACTTGGAACAGCGTTCTATTATTTGTAAAGGGGTGTCATCGCTGACTGGCCTACGACGATTCCGGATCTGTGGGCAGTGATTCAAAACAGATCCAATATAATTAAAATGGACAGGATGTATCGACGAAATTGGAACCCTGATACCCAGAGGACGACGCTCGTTGCCACGGACAATATAATTATTACTTTCAAGGCTGATAAGATCCGCGATCTGTCAATTTTTAGAAATGGGGTAGCACTGCGAGTCAGACCGTACGTACCACAAACTCGTCAGTGTTTCAACTGTTTTAGATACGGACACACTAAGATTGCATGCAAGTCTGAGACTCGTTGTATAGTTTGCGGGGATAAGTTCCATGGACATTGTGACAGACCGGTCCGCTGTTGCAACTGTGAGGATCAACACAAATCTACTTATAGAGGTTGCCCGGTGTATAAAAAAAATATAAATATAGTCATGGCATACAAAAATGTTTCGTTCCATAGTGCGAGGCGGATTGTTGAGGGAGAGGACCCTTCCAAGAGACCCCGAGACAGATTTAGAGAGCCGAGGGCCTGGCCTGAATTGCCGCAGAGATCCGACCCTTCGGACAAAGGCGTGGAGACTAGAAATGGAGGACGGGAACCCCCCCTCCGTGATGATGCGACCGGATCCGTCGGTCGCACGACTCGTTCGAGACCGAGAAGTGCACCTGCTCCGTCGAATAGTGCTGGCAACTACTATGGTCGCTTTGACACCCGCGCCGGTGAGATTTCCAGGGAGAAGAAGGGTATCGCCCTTTCTGCGATGCGTAATGGATCGTCTTGGGCGCAGATTGTGAGGGGAGATTTTGCAAGGAACCGCGAGGGCGTGGACACCTCCCGCGGTTTGGTTGACGAGGTGCTGAGCAGTATGCTGCAGCTGTTGCAGAGATTTCCGGAAGCAAGAGAAATTTTGATTGGGACGCTCTTGCAAACTGAACAGGGTGGCCAGTGGAACTTGACACCAGCTCCGAATTATGGAAGCAACGAAGAAAACACCATTGTCAGAAGAGAATTGTACAGACGTAAGGAACCAGGGTATTCCTCGGTTAAACAAGGGAGGTCTTCGACCTTTCCCTTAGCATAATTGAAGCTCCTTCTGTGGAATTGCTGGGGTTATCTAAGTAGCAGGGACGAGTTAACCAAAAATATTTTGGAATATGACATTGTCATCCTTACTGAGACCAGGTGTTCCGGCCTCAATCAAGTTTTTTTCTCCAATTATAGGACGGTAAATAGCAAAAATCGTCTTGGTAGTGGAGGTGTATCCATCTCATTCCGGAGTCACTTGGAATTTGAGATCCTTCCTGTCTCGGGAGCCTTGCCGGTGGGATATGACGTTGTTTGCGTGAGGACCAAAAATCTTAGTCATAATTTAAATATTGTTGCTGTCTACAGGCACCCGCGTGAGGCTATGACGAGACGTGACCTCCAGCCAGTTTTTCGCGCTCTGGGTTGCAATAATAATGATACCATTATTTTGGGAGATATGAATGCTTATAACATAGCTTGGAACTGTCCGACTACAAGTGGCAATGGTGACCTTCTGTATGATATGATGAGCGATGAGGAATTCATTTGCGTCAACACGGATACTATGTCGAGGGTGGGCTCTCGTGGACAGCGCGATTCGAATCTGGATCTCATGTTCGGCACCCCAAGTAGCAAAAAAATATTTTTTAAACGTTTTTAAAAACATTTTTAGTAATGAAAAAAAATATTTAAAAAACGTTTAAATTAATGGGATAGATCCTTTTTTTCTTATTAAAAAAATATTTATTTTAATATTTTAAAAAATGTTTTTTTAACATTAAAAAAATGTGTTTTTAATATTAAATAAACGTTTGTTAACATTAAAAAATGTTTTTTTAACATTAAATAAATGTTTTATTAACATTAAACATTTTTTTAATGTTTAAGAACGTTTATTTTAACAACTTTTTTGACAAAGTTCTTTTTCTTTATCTAGGAAAAGATAAAAACCGCTTTCCTAATTGTTTCTTTTGTATTTTGAGTGTGCGTACAACCGCGCGTCCATCTGAAAAAACTGCTCTCTCAAGCCGCGGCGGTCATCCTGTTGAGGATATTTCTCATCTCTTATTTTATGTTCCCGCCAAAGGATTCGTTGGCGCGATGAGACTTTCTGTTTTAACAATTGCAAGCACTGCATGTATACTTATGCGCCACCTATTCTCTCTCGCGAGCGCCCCCCCTTTTTACCTTCTGCGCGCGTAGCGTAGCATAGCTGCACTTCGCCGTTCACCGCATACCGAAGCACTTGTCGGTTCTTTAGCGCGTGTATAATCTTCTCTTACATTAAACTCCTTTATTCACAAAAGCACTGTGCAACTCGTTATTTGACAACCTCAACACATCCGAGTATAGTCCCATACAGCACAAAATATTTTTTCAATATTTTTAAAATATTTTTTAGGAAGATTAAAATAATTCACAAAAATATTTTTAGAATGTTTCTATGTCCGCCAGATCATGTCAGGAAAATATTTTCTAAAATATTTTTAAAAGATTGCAAATAAATATATTCAGTAATATTTGTAAAATATTTTTAAAATATTGCTTTAAAAAATAAAATATGTTTAAAAGGGCATACAAATATTTCAAAAATATTTTTGTAATATTCCTAAAATATTTCTAAAAGAAATTAAAATTAATTTGTAAAATTTTTTAAAAATATTTTAAAAATATTGTAAAATAAAGAATACAAAATTTAATTGTACTTATTTTTATTTATTATATGATACATAGAATCTTATGTTTTAATCTACAGAAAATACAAAAACTGTACAAAATAACAATAAAATCTTTTTTTTTAATAACAGAAACTAAAAAATATATAACATTTGTGTGTGTTCTTAATATAATCAAATATAATACATTCAAATATAATGAAGTTTCTTTTTTCTGCTTTTTTTAAAAAGAGGAATCTTCTCTTTAAACTTTTAAACAAATAATTAATCTATACAGATTGTTATAAATCTTTAAGCATCTTTTTTTAAAGTGGGAAAAAACCACTTAATCAAGGTATATGCGGAATAAATGCCAGGCTGGAATTTTTCGCTATATCACTCGCACGGAACCATGTCCCATCTCAAAAACAAGCTTTTAATATTAAGCTAGAGTATCTTCTTCCTCATCGTTTTCGTCAAATTCCATGTTGAGAGTAACAGCTGATTTTGTCCTAGTACAAAAAATATAATGTTTGCTTAGCTCAAAAACAAAAAAATGTTTGAATATCTTTGATTTTTATTGCTAACTTACTGTAATCTCTCCTTTGATAGTCTGGTCTTAGAACTGTCCAACCATTTCGAAATGGAAGAAATAATTTCCGCGTCGGTAACGCTTGGATAAGAAAACTGTGCTGCTTCTATTACAAAAGAAAACTATATTATTAAAAATATTAAATATAATTACATTTTTTATATCTTAAATTTACGGCTCCTGAGCTCTCCACGGCCAAGTTGAATATTGTGACATCAGAGGCAAGAAATGATACGCTGATAATTTTTGCGTGCCATTTATAAATAACAAAATATTTGGATAAAACAATATTTCAAATCGCTTTAGCACATTCATAAAACTGTCCAAAAACTATTTTTTTCCCTCGACAGTTAATAAACACCCGTAAAATAAATATGATAAAAAATGCAATATAATGAATAAATGTCATATTATTCGCATATATTATAAGTATGCTAAAGCGATTTGAAGTGTTCTTTTATCTAAATATCTTTTTATTTGCAAATGGCATACAAGAATTCTTGGCGTGTTATTTCTCGCCTCTAATGTCACGATCTAACATGGCTGCGGCAAGTATCCAGGAGTCTTACATACTATGGATGCAAGTATTCAATTTGGTACAATAAAATTTCTTTTTGCCCTTTTGGCCTTTATAGCTAAATTCTACCGCAACAGTGTTTGTGATACATGTATTCATTATGTTCCATATGAGATTATGACTACTATAGCCACCTTTAGATATAAAATACTGTATCTGAAAATGTTTAATATTTATGTTAAATTGTATGTAAAGTTGACACAAAACATTATAAATTGTTATTTTTCAATTTCTAACGTAACACATAAAGGAGATCAGCTTCATATGTATATAGCATTCAAAGATATATAGGACACCTAATTTCGTTCCAAGGTCAAAAATATTTTTTTTATACGCCTGTGTTATTAGTAATATGAATTTATTGAAATACTTACTACTTGGCTGAAGAAACTTTTGTTATTCAATCTTATCTCCAGATCCGTCAAATTTTCGAACTTTTTAATAGGAAATAGTTTTGATAACTCTTCGCTGAAGTGTAACTGTGATTGAGGTATTTTTACATGAGAATCTCTCTCCATAGCAGTCAGTCTTGCCATTATCGTTTCATTTTGTAGCTCAATATTGTTTATTTTGTAAAGCATTTTTGTCTGCAGTTCTGAAACAATTCATTTATTACATTAATAATAAAATTACATTTTTATACGTGTTTTATTATAATATACTAAAAATTACTATATACTGTGTGTAAATAATTATCAAGATATTGTAAGCTAAATATTGAAAAAGTTATCAAGTTTTATCTCAAAAGGTATTAAGTAAATATAAAATGTTACAGACAAAAGTTGTTCAAATTAATTATTAGAAAAAGATAATACAATAAAAAATAAGGGTTTTATTTAAAAAATTTAACTTGAGCTCTCCTGGGCCCAACACGAGCCTCCGGATCCAAAATCTAATAAGATTTCGTTATTGGCCCCCTTTAAACCCTCTAACTTTTATCTAAAACATTTTTCTAATAAATCAATATTTTCTGAGATAATTGGCCGGAACTTTTGATATGCACCCCATAAATATTATAGTCTATAGATTACTTATAAATTGTCTCACATACCAATTGTATATTGATATGTATCAGAGTTTGTTTCCCATGTGATTCCATTACATGATTTATTGCTCGTTGATAATTCTGTGCTGCTTCTGGCTGCAACAGTTTTTTTTGTTCTAACATAAATTTAACATGTATAACATTCGTTTAAAAGTATCTATTTACAAAACTAATAGCAAATAAAAATTTAAAATTAAGATCTAGAATTGCAAGTTCAATTTTCTTGAGTTTAAAAGTACAAAACATTGGCATAATAACATTGATTTTTTTATGATCACAGCACCTTTACTCTGTACATGGCAAATGATAAATGTTGATATGTATTTAACATATTTTTTTCCGTCTAACATAAAATTGCTTACTATTGCGTTATTGTAGCTAACATTAATACTAATCAAGAAAATTTATTTTTATGCAACATTACAACTTTAATGTTCAATATCTTTCCAGTGTCCAGAGAATAATATGTCACTGATTCTGTCCTCAGTTGCTTCTGTAACTACATTGTAGTCAATATTTGTTGCTATTCTATGGAATATCCTATCAATTACTTGTTTCAATAATTAAAAGCATAACATAAATTGTATAGTAACTACCTTAAATCAAGTGCAATAAAATATAAAGTAAAATAAATGAAATTATTTTCTAAAAATACGAACTTTAAACCAAAAAAGATGGAATTGCCATAATCACAATTCAGCAGATAGACGAGGTAATTGTCTTAAACTACTTATTTGATATTTGTAAATATTTAGTTACCTCTTTTGTTGACGAAAGAATGTCTACAAAATTTCCCAGTTATATCTTTCAATGGTTCTAGTAATGATTGGCCAGATTTACTTTTATTTTTGGATTTATCAGTCTCGTTATATTCATCATTACCAGAATCTGACAGATCTGCTTGCACTTCAATATCCGATGCCATACTGGATTCTCTTTTCTCCGTTAGATCTAAAACAAAATTGTTATTTTCTACATTTATGTTAAATGAAGTAAATGTATGAATAACCACAATATTATGTTTTAATAAAAAAAAAAACGAAAAAAGAACAAAATTTACAAATATAACAGTTTATATGCGTATAACAGCCAAGATGTAATAGAAAAGTGCATAATTATTATTATAGACTTGCTTAATAATAAATAAATAAATACATACATACATTAATAATAACAAAATAAATACAATAAAGAATCAACGTAATTGTACTAGCTGTTATTTTAATCATACATATTATAAGTTACCTTTCTTATCAACTATGATACGTTTCGGAAATGTGACTTTTTTATTTTCAATTATTTTAACTTTTGACTTAGTTGATTGAGATACAGCTTCTGCAGTTGTTGACAAGGTAGATGGCTGTTGTGGATATGGTATATCAATTTTTTTTTTTCACTGGTTGAGATTGTTCATCATTGTCATTGTAATATATATCAGTTTCAGGATATTTATTATGTCTTTGATGTCGAGTTCGTTTCATTTTATCCACATCGCTTACGTCCGAAATTTCATCTATATATTTCAATTTTTCTTGGGCATCCTCGTAAGTATCTGGAAGACAATTATTCCATGAGATACAAAACACTATTAAAAATAATTTAAAATGACATTACATTTATTTTTAAAAGAAGCAAACATCTAATAGCATTAAAAGCAAAAATTTAATTATGAATCAAACCTTAAATAATTGTTGAAAACAATACATTATGTATTTTTACGGTTAACAATAATAACAAGTTTAGAAATATTTCTACTGTTTAAGCAAAGATTTTTTTACAAAGACAATAGATCAAAATTCGTACTGAACTGGTTACTTGGTGTAGAAAAATTATAAGCCTGTACAGAATTGTTAAAATTTCTTGAGTTAACACTTTAATAGCAACAGTTGTTATTTGTAAATATTTTCTGACTGACCTGCCGTTTTGATGACGTCAAGAACACAATATTCGTACCATTGCTCTGTCGGGGCTAATAATTTCTTTTTTTGCTTTAATAATCTTATTCGAGTCTTTCGAAGAGAACGGAGGCCACTTCGAAACCATTTTGTCCTTATTTAGCCATATCGTCGGTATGACATCAAGTCCCTCTTCAAATTGTACTATAGAGAACATTTTCTAACATGCAGGTAAACAAATTATTATATTGTAATTAACATTTCACGAAGCTTAATAAAAGTCATTATAAGAAGCTTAATAAAAGTCTCTCACTATAAGAATTTTTTTATCTTGAAAACCAATCAAATAAATAAGTTTTTTATGAAAAAATTAGTTTTTACTTTTAAGAGCTACGACAACGGAAGTATTCGATATTCGGTCTAAGCTAGATCTTGGTAGCTTAATAATATTTTTAAGTGAAATTAAAAATGGCTATTTCTCTAACTAATTTAATCCATTTAATTCTTATCGGTCTTATTTCACTTATTGGAAATATTCAAATTTTATACATCTTTTTGTTGGAAAAAAAACATCACTTTAGATCTTAATAAAATTGGTCCATTGTAACATCAGTCACATCTTTATGTCGACTTTTCAGTTTACTACGTAAAAAAGAAGAAACAAAAGCAGCAAAAATATCTTACAATTTCTAAAAATTCCTTCTGACTTCCCTAATGAACTTACAATTTAGAAATCTTTTTCTGTTTCTTTCGTTTATAACTTTATTGAAATAAAATATGGCACTTTTTTGATAAATAAAAAAAATTGTTTCAATTTACAATATATTTATTATCATAACTCCTAAACATGAATGTTAACAACACATGAAAAAGTGCAACAAAAATTATTTAAAAAATTTAAGAATGTAAAATCGAACAGCTTGCAAATCTCAGTAATATAATTTATGTATGTATTAAGGATTTTATTAAATAAATAGAGAAGTCCACATTGCAATGTACAATAACAAAAATTAATAAAAAATTGTTGACATCTCATTATATGTTTTATATTTACTAAAAATTAGCAACATTTTGTGTATGAATAATAGGAAATAGAATTATATAACTGCGATAAGGCATTTTATACATTTTGCAGAATATGTCTTCATATACCCATGCTTCAACCGGTTTATAATTAGAATCAGTAACAATTTTGATATTAATAAATGTTGAAGAGCATGGTTTTGTATATAGTTGTTTATTTTTCTCTTCCAGTTGTTTGCCTATTATATATAATTTATTTTGGGATATAGCAAAGTTACAAATTTCAACAATAATCCCATTTGTAAGTTGTACGCAATTATTTCGATCGTCAGTAGAATTTAGGACTAAATTATTAGTTTGTAATATCTTATATTGAAACTCATAATGCAAATCATAAGTTACTGGGCCTGTATTATGAGCTTGCTTTAAATAAACATTATCTATGTAACGAATTTTATTACATTTTTTAAAGTTATCTTGTGCCTTATCTTGTATGTATTGATGGCTTATATAATCTAATTCAGAAATTCTTCTAGCAATCTGCTGAAGTGGTTTCTCTCCTTTTCTAAGTAAACATTTTAGCGATTTCAGATAATTTTCGAAGACAAATGCACTGAAGGTCTCTAATGCCCCGAATTTTTGTACATCTGCCGACAGATGCAACAGATTATGAATGTTAAACGTTACATATCTTTTTCCGTAAATAGTTTCAAAACATTGTACAAAATGTTGTAGAAGTTCCCCTGCGTAAATGACGTTATTTGATTCTTTTATTAGGCTGGAATTTGCAAGTATTGTCACAGCCACATGCAAAGTTAAAAAATTATCATATAAATCGTCTTTTAATATATTTTGTAGCACTAAAGGACCCCAATACAATAAAAATTGTCTGAATTCCGTGGCTTTCCATTTCCTCCACTCTTTCAAATGTCTAGGGCATCTAGCAAATTCTGTAGGCTTGTATTTTCTTAAATTCAGCAACCTATTAGAAATTTGATCGATTTCATTTGCTGATAATCTAATACCTAGAGGACCTGATAACCACAGCCGTATTAATGTACGCATCACACCCAGATAAACTAAGTGCATGGGGTCTAACACAACATTTGATACTAAACCTACAAAAGGTAATTTATTTAGTATCGTTTCTCCACGTTGGTAATCATCTATGTAAGCTAATTGTTTGAATTCGTCATCTGTTCTTAAATGACCAATTGATCCGGGAAAGCATACTGTGCCATCAATGCATTCACCTTCGATTTTACATTTAGTGCAACTATTATAACCACTGTGATACTTAACATTCAGAATGTAAGACTTAGCTGGAGAATCACATACAAATGCAACAATTCTAATAACGTAAGTCTTATTATTGTAATAAAATCCGTTGTTAATTAATGTCACGGCTTCTTCGACAAAACACTGTAGATATTCATTACAATTTTCAGGCTTTCCTACTCCGCAATAAATTCCAATAGGATGTACAATGTTTAACATAGAGTCAGAGCATAAAATAGGCCACAGACTTTTACTTGTGGATTCTCCTACAGGGGCTCCATCAATATTTATTGTTAAATGTAAAATATCAAAGGTGTAAGGCTGAATCTTAAGACGTTGTTCAATAATTTTTTGTACTGCAATGGTTAACCCAAAATGACAATAATGCCCATGTCCCATAACAACAATATCAGTAGATCGTGGAGTACACAATAAAGTACGAGCATCCATAGGCAAAGTAACATTTGGAATTTCATTCAGAATACGTAACAAAGAGGATACAGCATTTAATGGTATTTTAAATTGTTGAGTCCAAATGCATAGTTTTTGTTGTAATTTCTTTTTTCGCTGTTCTGAAGTACATTCAAATAAACTACTTGTTTCATCGTCCACAATAACTTGTTCATCTTCAACTACGACATATTCGTTATTATCATCATCATCCCGAATTTCTACGTCCAATTCAAACTCATTCTCACTGAATTGTTCAATATCTGAGGTATAAGTTACATTAGTAATATCCAATAAATCATCAACATAATCGACATTGTCATTTGGCGATGAAGAATTTGAAGGATCTGTGAGCTGTACATTATTGTCACAGACTTGAGCACCATTACAATATGTATTAGCATTCGTAGAAGATTCGGCAAGATTATCTTCACTAAAAATTCGGCTATGAATTTCGTTCAAGTCACTTAATGTTTGCTGACTAATTATACGACGCTTGTGCCTTTCACTATATACGTCCACAGTCTTTTTTCGTTTATTAAACATTGTTGACAGAAAACTAAACAAATTACAAAGGAAGCGAGATAATAAGACTATATATTCAATGTAACAACGTAATTGTATAGTTGCTAGCAAAAAATGAAACAATATGAGACGTTCTCTTACTTTTCAAAAATCATGCGCATTCTATATATAATAGTTGAAAAATAATACTAAACCTAGAATGGATTGAAACGACATCCGGTAAGGACACAAAAAGAAACAAAGGTAACAAAAGGAAAAAGGCAAAAACAAGCAAAACAGAAATTGTTAAACAATTAAATTGAATATCTTACCTTTCACTATAAACTCGTCTTTTTCTTCTTCTTTTGGTATGGTCTTCTTTTCACGTTGGAGAAAAAAAAAAGAAAAGGTGAACTGAGGCAAGAAGTTCAGCTGAAACAAACAAGCCTTATATTATTACATAAAAACGCGTGTACTTAAAGGTTATAACCTAGAGAGCGTACTTAAAAGTTAACCTAACGTACAGATTGAAATAATATCCGAGTCTCGACTGAGTGCTCTCAGGTGTCCCCGATCTCCTGCCAAAACGAACTCCCGACGGCTCGGTTGCGCGGAGTTGAGCACGCTCGGCTTCGCCGCGAGAGCTCTCGCTACCGTAGCCACGGGACTCCGCAATTTCTCCGTGTCGCAGATCGCGTTCCTGCCCGAGTTTAGAATACTTCTCGTTATATCGCCCGAGTGTGCATGCACTACCGAATCGTTGTAATATACCGCGTTCCGTTCGTCCGTCCTACCGTCCGAGTGCACCAGCACTACCGATCGTTGTAATATATACCACGTTCCGTTCGTCCATCCTACCGCCCGAGTGTACAGGCACTACCGCATCGTTGTAATATACCGCGTTCCGTTTGTAAGGACACAAAAAAAACAAAGATAACGAAAGGAAGAAAACCAATAATAAGCAAAACCAAAATTAAAAATGAATAAATTAAATATCTTACCTTTCACTAAACTCGTCTCTTTCTTCTTTCAGTTGAGATCGAGAATTCGAATTCCGAGACTGACTGCGCACAGAGACCAGAGACAAAGTCGCACGTACATATATACAGCCAGATCGAATGCTTTTGCTCGAATGATCGCTGCCTGCGCTGCCAGCTGGCTGCCAGTGCTGCACTGCTGCCACGCCCCACGCCCCACGCTTGCCACTGCTGCCAGTGTTGCCAGCAGCCATGAACCAGAGGATCGATCATGTATCTTTTCCCCTAGGACGGAACGTGAAAAATGAAAAGTTTATCTCTTTCTATTCAACACCAATAGAAAGAGATAGTTACATGAAACTTCTCACTTTTCACGTTTCCGCTCTAGGGAAAAAGTTACATGATCGCTACCCAGGCTGCGTGCTGCGTGTGCTGCCAGGCCAGCATGTGTGCTACCCCCTCCACACTCCGCGAGAGAACTTAGAAAATTTTTGCTCGGGCGGCGCCGGAAATAACGACCGCGGCGCGAAAGCCACACCGCAAGGACTTAGAAAATTTAAAATAATATTTTTTAAATATTTTGGAACAAGATAATAAAACAATATATATAGGTATATATTTAAATTAATATTTTAAAAATATATTTCAAATATTTCAGAAAATATTATCTGGATGGTAAAGAAAAACATTTTAAAAAATATTTCTAAAAGATTCTTAAAATATTCTTAAAAATGTTACCACAAAACGTTTTCAAACCATTTTAAAATATTCCTAAAATCATTTTAAAATGCTTCTTGCAATATTTTTATAGAAATATTTATACATATTTTTTGAAAATATTTTGTGCTGTATGGGGTACCGTGCCCACGTTGCTTGACTTTGATGATCAAATGGACAAGTGACGATCCTCTGACGCTTCCTTCTTACCTGTAAGTACTTGTCTACAACATATCTTTAAAGTGTTAAAAAATTTTATGGGTCCTATGACGCGGAAATTTTTTACGGAACGGCACATAATTTATAAAGCAAAACAATAGAAAAATTCGATTGAAACATCTCTTACAATTAAAAAATTAATATAAAATAATATTTGAAGTAAATATTAAATAAATATTAAAAAAATGTTAAATAAATATTTTTTTATATTATTATTGCAAATAAATAATTAATGTAAAATAAATATTAAATTAATGTCGAATAAATGTTAAATAAATGTTTTTTAAAATCATTATTGCAAATGAAATATTAATGTAAAAAAAATATTAAATAAACGTCAAATAAATATTTTCTCTAAATCACTATTTCAAATAAATATTTAATAAACATTAAATAAATATTATTTTTACAGTGAATTGTACAATGTATAATTAATGAAAAATAAATATTTAAAAAACATTTAAAAAACATTGTCTGCTGCTTGGGACGGAGGGTATTATTGACAGGGTCTCCTATCGGCAGTTGGAAGAGGTGTGGGACAGTGACCACCACCCTATATCGTTTACCTTTGATGTATTCCCACAGATTTATAGAAAAATCACCAATAGACTATCTACAAAAAGGACTGATTGGTCCCGTTTCAGTGCCTTGGTGGAGAGGGAGGTCAGTGCCTCCTTGGTCCCACAAGTCGAGTTTTTTAAGGCAGATCTTGAGAAGTATTATAACTGCTTTGTTGATATACTGAAGAAATCTATCGTACTGCGTCGGGCAGGAGAGGAATGGATCACGCTCCCTCTGCTATGGATGACCCCGGCAAGCGTAAGATATCCCATAAATGGTGGGATATAGAATGTGATGAGGTTATTCGGAATAGAAAAGCAGTCTTCGCTGCTTTTAAGAGAACAAAGAACTTTCATGATTGGAACGAGTATAAGAGGTCTGCAGCGGTTGCTAAGCGAACACTCAAGTAAAAAAAGAGGGCTAGTTTTGAACAATTTTGTGCGGACATCAACCGTTTTACCGGGTTAAGCTACGTGTGGAATACCATGCGCATCTTGAAGAATGCCAAGAAGAACTTGGAGTGGCACCCTTGGCCGACAAAAAACAGGGAGGATGAAATAAGGTCATCCATTGATAGCTTGGCTCCCCCTTTTGTGGGGACCGAGCCTGTTACGGGTGTTGATCCTGGAGATCTGGATGAGGAGCTGGATGCCCCTTTTGTTCGTGTTGAGCTGGACAGAGCGATCGGGATGATTAGGAAGGACTCTTCTCCTGGCCTCGATGGAATGGAGTACAAAATGATCAAGGTTCTCCCTGATTCTGCGAAGACTTGCCTCCTTGAGCTTTTCAACGTTGTTTGGTCGTCAGGATCTTTACCGGACTGGCTCGACTATCAGGTCATTTTCATCGATAAGGTGGGTCGTGAAAAGGTACATCCTATATCACTTTCGTCATGTATTGGCAAGCTGATGAATGATCAACGAGAGACTCATCTGGTGGGCTGAAAGAGAAGAAAAGTTTAGACCTTCCCAAAGCGGCTTTCGAAGAGGTAGATCCTGTGCAAACAATCTCACCAGGATTGTATCGGATATCAGGGCCTCTGTGTGTGCTGGAGAATATACCCTTGCGGCTTTTTTCGATGTATCATCGGCTTATGATTGCGTCGACTACCGCATTATGTTGGACAAGCTAATAGCGCAAGATTGTCCTTCTGGTATTGTCAAATTTGTGAGTGGTTGGCTCTATCGGAGAAAGGTACGATTCATTATAAACTCTCGAGAGTTTTTGAATCGATATGTTTTTAAAGGACTCCCGCAGGGCGCTGTTCTTAGTCCTGTTTTATATTCTTTGCTTACTCAGGGCCTTTGTACTGATCTCCCAGAGGGTGTGGAAGCTGTCGAATTTGCGGACGACATAGGACTGTACATTAGTGGATCTAACCGCCGTCGAAATAAACTGCTACTCCAGCAAGCTGTAAATCTTGTGGCTGAACGACTTCGTGGGATTGGCCTTGATCTTGAGCCAAGGAAGACTGTTCTGGTCGAGTTCTCTAGAAGCGGCTTTGTAGATAGAGAACTCAGTATACGTGTTGGCGATTGCGAGGTGCCTAACAGTGACGGAGCTAAGTTCCTCGGTACATGGCTGGATAATTGCCTAAAGTTCGACCGGCAGGTACAGAAAGTGAGAGGAAAGGTAAATCGAGCTAACTCTATTATGAAATACCTTTGTAAGGTAGCCAAGGGCATGGAGGTAAATACGGCGCACATGCTATACAAGAGTTTGGTTAGGTCTATTACGGACTACGGCAACTTCGTATATTTTCCTAGAGACTCTACGCTGCAGTTGAAATTGGAGAGGGCCCAGTACTTGGGCATCCGCATCGCTCTTGGATATAGAAAGAGTACCCCGAATAATGTTATTATTGCGGCTAAGGTCAGGCTTTTGAGAGACCGGGCTGTCATGCTTGGCAGCAATTTTATCAATAAAGCTATTGCCTATAACCGGAATAGACTTTGTGGTAAGCTGCAGCGACTCCTGAATTGTGAGAGTTATGCTCGCTTCCGGCAGTCGATGTACAAACTTTCGCTCCTGTCGGAGCTTTGGAAAAAAGCACGCCCTTTTGTGGCGAGTATTGGTGTTACTAAAAGATTCGAGATATTTCAGGGCACATTTGGCGCGCATACTTTTAAACCCAGAGTCAATTTTTCGATTGGTCGGGATAGAAAGAAAGTAGGTAAACTATGTTGGTTCTAACCCAAGTGGTGGTGCTCGAGGGGGGGTGAGGGGCGGGGGGGGTATACCGCGGGGCGGGGGGATATACCGCGGGGGGGTACCGCGTTTTTTTTGCCGCGCCGTGGGCGGGAGGGAGAGGGGGGTACCGCGTTGTTTGCCGCGCCGCGGGCGGGAAGGGGGAGGGGGTGACCGCGTTTTCGGGCGCCGCTGGGGAGGGGTCCGCGGGGTGAGGGGACCCGCGTTTGCGTTTTCGCCGCGCCGCGGGGAGGGGCGACCGCGTTTGCGTTTTCGCCGCGCCGCGGGGAGGGGCGACCGCGTTCGCGTTTTCGCCGCGCCGCGGGGTGAGAGGACCCGCGTGCAACGGCCGCGCCGGTACGTGGAATTAAATAAATTTTATATTGTACATAGAAAATTTGCTTACCACCGCTGGATTTGAATCAGAAACCCCCGGCTCGTGAGTCAGTCACATCCCGCACTGTGTGACACAATATTGATGAATACGTTTCGTATTGTCTATATATGTTACAGTTATTTTTAGCAGTATAGTCTCTTAGCAGTATAGGCCATAGTCTCTTAATTTTAGACAATAATATATACACTTAAAATAGTTAAAAAAAATACTATTTCAAAGCAGTTAAAATTTACACAAAAACACACATAGGACACAGATTACATGGTGAAATTAAATATAATGGGTCTCCACATGACGAACAGAAGAGACCGTCCATTAGTATATAAGGCCTGGTGTCATGTTACGATAAACGTACAGCATTGAGAATAATCCACTGATTCTCACAATGCATGACGCACAAAACTTCACCTGTCCTGGAGTGAAATAACAGTATGTGCAGCACATCTTTGTCAGAGGATTTAACGCATTAATTTCTGCTTGATTCAAGACTCTGAAAATTTCCTCCGGAACATCCTCAGACATTTCACTATCATAACACGAATCGTCTGACAATATTGCATCATCATCAACTTCCATTCCTTCCTCTTCATTCACTTCTATTCCTTCCTCTTCATTCACTTCCAGTTCTTCAGGCACTTCCATTTCTTCATCGTTTGCTTCAACTTCCATTCTTTCTTCTCCTTCAAACTGCAATTCTTCGAAATCCATTTTATATACACTTTGCTTACTTGCACTCACGACTTTTAATTCTAATGTTTATGGCCTGCGAGCTATACAGCTCTTAAGATGGCGAACCAATTGTCTGTATAAGCCGGACGAACAAGCACGCCAACCGACTCTTACTTCTAGTCCTCGACTACTGAGCGTACCATCAAATTCATCCTTCTATATCCCACTATTGTCACATCGTTTGTTTATCATATCTAATTTCACCATGATCTCAGCATCCATACATTTGGGCCTTGCGAAAAATCTACGATGTGCAGTTTTGCACGTGTGCGATGAAGTCACCGCGAGACACGTATGTTCATGAAAACGATATCGCACCATTAAATTTCAGTGGTTTAATCTGTATAACTGCTATTGAACAGCTATCAAACAACTAAAACATCTTTAAAAACAACTAAAAACAACTATCAAACAGCTATCAAACAACTAAAAAACAGCTATCAAAACAACTAAAACGTCTTTCAAAACAACTAAAAACAACTAAAACAGCTTTAAAAACAGCTATCAAACAACTATCAAACAACTAAAAACAGCTTTTGAACAACTAAAACAGCTATCAAACAACTATCAAACAACTAAAAACAGCTTTTGAACAGCTAAAACAGCTTTTGAACAGCTCTAAAACATCTATATTATACTACAAACTATGTGGGAAAAGAAAATAAAACATTTTATATATACATATATAGTTTATTAAAAAAAAAAATCATAATTATTTCTGGTGTCGCGACCACCAGTTACATATTTTTAATACATTTTGTAATGCGCAATTCTTAACATGTTTTTCACATCGTATAGTATTAGTAACATCTAGATTATTTAAAGATTCGATATCTTCGTAATCGGCATCCAAAGTCTCAATGTTTAGATTTTTTCTAGCTTTATTCTCAAGTAGATCCACCAGCCATTCTCGTTTCTGGCATCCCTTGACGTACACAAGAGTCGACGTCTCGTCGCCCTCTCCAAGCACGGCCGATGTAATTAAATGTTTCGCCATGCTGTATGGCACGTTTCCATCCTCCCATCGTAGTCCATGGTGATTTGCAATCAACCAAGAAGCGCATGATTTGTCGGATTTCATGAGGAGACTCCATGGCATGGGACATGTAAAAATGTAATGCGCCAAAACGGTCCCGTTTCTCAGAACCGCCACCTCCTTTACGACAAATTTCATCCCGACGGTGAAGCCTTGCAGATCGACAAACGTTGGTACGATCATGACGAAACGACGGAGCAATCTGTATCTTATCGCGGTACATCAGTGTATCTTATATCGCAATACCCGCTGATATTGCAATTTACATGATTTTGCGCACTACGTTCGACAATGGACAGTATTCGATTACACGATCATGCAAGATGAGACAATAGGCGGTAGTATTTGCCGGTACATTCTCTTTGCAGTCAAATTCTATTCGCACATCCACGGTGGCGCTCTTGACAGATTCGTTTTGTCGCGAGCAATCGATGACAACAAAAGGTCCTTCCATCAGGAATGTATACAAGCTGCAAAGCGTATCACTGGAATCGTATCCGTAATAAGCTTTACGAAAACGCGCATACATATCGAAAAGGACGGCGTATCGATTTTTGCCAAAATCCAGATTCAAGTCGTCGTACGGATAAAATTCAGAGTTTAGATAAAGTTTCACGTTGGTCATGTTACAGTCATCAAATACGCTAACATTTTGAGACATGATATTCTTGCGCCCGGTTTGCAGCGCAAATATAACGTATCGCGGCTTCTCCAGCTGAGTCGCCGTTTTGACGGCCCACGAATGCTTGGTCGTGTTCTGCAACATGGGGTACTCGTACAGATCCCACGAACGGAAACTAACATTAAGATATCGCCTGCTTTCCAAGGCCCGTAGCATGGATAGCTTATAGATCTCGTTTAATGTGACGTGAGGCATTCGCCACTGTACTTTAAACAATTCAATTTCCGGCTCCGTCGCCGGATTTCCCACAATGCAATTGTTGTCGCTGCGCGCTTGTATCAAAATTAATTCGTGACGAGCGTTAACAACCACGCGTTTGTAATCCTCGCAAAAGCCCAGCAACCTCTTGAGCGGTATGCAAAAGTTGAAGTATCCTTCCGATATGCTCGATGAAACGTCCCATCCAGCATTCCGCATGAGTTGAGAATCATTATACGATAGCGATACATAGTTCTTGATGGTACTGGTTATTCCAACGTTTCTGTTGCGATCAATCTCCACACCGTTGAGCTCGTATCGAATCTCATCGAACATGAACGCTGCACAATTATTCGCAAGCGTTGCCTGAGACACGTCATTCCTTTTCTTTATCGTCAATCTTCCTTCAACGTAGAGAAAGCTCTCGCACGGCAACGTGTATAAATCCTGCTGTTGTATGGGTATTCTTATCTCATCGTTATGTCCAAACGTTGTGTTGGCGTACGGATTGTACGTGTGTGTCTCAATCTTGACGACGCTGTCGTCAAAGATCGGTTCACCTCCAATGTTTAAGATATTAGCCATTTCGTACGATGAAACCCAATGATTTCAGAAATTCAACGTTCGACGCAGTGAGTTTCTTCTTTGGCGATCGGATTGTCTCTCTAATTTTGTTTCTCGTCTGTTGCACCTGCTCAGCTTTGTTCAGTACGGGCATCTTACGTTATCGCTGTCGTCTTCGTACATGCAGTCTAACGGTGATCTCCTCTCCACGAAAATCAATCAATCGACCGTCCTGATCCACAACGCGAAGCGTCAAGTCCGAAATGCTCCGTACGATGATCGGAAGGTAAATGATCTGTGCCGGCGTTTCCGATATCTTATATCCTGGAGGCACACTCGGTGAAAACTCGTGTATCGTGTGCACGTACTTGTCGTTGCTGTACGCACCCGCGGTCACGTTACACTCTATGCGAATGATGTTTATATTGATGATATTTATCGGAACATCCGATTCGTGCCATTGTCGCGACTCCAGCACGCGATTCGCTGAAAATCCCAGCAGCGATCCAATGTTGTTCGGTTTGGTGAAATTTATCCGATAAGCGCACTTGATCTCGCTCTTCATCGTATTGTTATTAGCCCGAATAATAATCAATGGGTGCGGTTCATCTTCGTTTATCGAGACATTATTGGATTGGTTCCATAAAAGAGCGCGTTTCAGATACATGTCTATATCACGCAGTTCGTACGATCCTTCGGGAATGGTAATCTCCTTGTCGTCGTCATAGTAGAATTTATTGTTCGACGAATTTACATTCGGTATCGTGTGATAGGTTTCAAAATCTGTTAGACCGAGCTCGTAATCGCCATCGCTCAAATCCACGGCGGGAAAGTAGCTTACCGCGAGGATGCTGCTCTTGCCGGTGAGCGTAAATGTCAGTGACATGTTTGAATGAATACTGAGATTAAACAGCGTAACGCCGGTCTTTAAATTGATTGTCAACCAACTGTAGAAAACGCAGACACAGTTGTCCGCAATTGCTCTGATCGTATCGCTGATATGGCGTGCGATTGTACTTTATTACATTGTTCTTTAGATACTGCGCCAATTCTCTCGGCGGTCGAAGATTGCCAAAACTGTCGAAATATATGGCACGATTTCCCCTCTTCGCGTACGCCACCCAGTGAGTACCCGGTCCCTCAGTATTATCCAAATTCACGATACCGCTTTCGTTCGACGTACACCGCCGATCGGTAACGAGTCGCGCATGAAAATACCTCTAAAATATGGAATGCGCATACGTTTTGCCAGTTGTTGCAGTTGTACGTTGGTAGTTACGCCCTTGGGGATTTTTAGCGTCTCTTCGACGTTTTTTTTTCTCGAGACTCCCCGTCCGCGTTTGTACGGAGCGAGATAAAGTCCGTGACCTTCCATGGCGCGATTGTGACGTTGCATCTCTTCCAGCTGACGCCGCGCGGCTTTGTTATCGTTCACAGCCTTTGCGACTCCCGCCGCTCCGCCGACCAACGAACCGAGAACCCCTAGTAACGGCAGGATCGGTAGGATACCGCCGCGTTTCGCTACCGGAAGTATTCGCTTGTTCTTCTTCTTTTTCTTCGTTTTCAAACCCATACCGAGTTTCGTTTTAGCCTTCATGGCCGCCCAGACGGCTGTAGCTGCAGCTCTCTCTCCGAGAGTCGAATCGTTCGCGGTGACACGTTTTCGCGCTTTCGCGGCGAGTATATTGTCTGCCGCGTGTCGTTCTGCGAGATCGCTGCTACACGGAAAAAGGTATTCACCGTATGAGATCATGCAAGGCAGACCATGAAACGCGCTGCGCCCTGCCACTACGCTGGACCGTGTCCCCCACTCTCTTCCGTCGTGTCCCCCATGTCAAAACACGCTGCCGCGCAGCAACGTCTTTCCTCGTACTAAGCACGGTATTTTTCCGTGCATTGCACCGGCTTTCGCGTTGCGAACGTAGCACGTCGTATCTTCGTGCTACGTTCGCAACGCGAAAGCCGGTGCAATGCACGGAAAAATACCGTGCTTAGTACGAGGAAAGACGTTGCTGCGCGGCAGCGTGTTTTGACATGGGGGACACGGCCCAGCGTAGTGGCAGGGCGCAGCGCGTTTCATGGTCCGCCTTGCATGATCTTATACGGTGAATACCTTTTTCCGTGTACGCGAGTAGGCTATGTCGTGCTCGCGACACGTTGCGTCCAATGGATTAATACCCCGATCACCTCTTGCCAATCGTGTTTCTAAATGAGTTCCCGGACCGCAAAATTGATAGCCGGGGATATGTAATTCGATCGGAAGCGCGTTTATCGCGCGATTCAACAGACCTCGACCTATCTTCGGCGGCATTCGCCGCAGTTTTTTATCAACGGCGGCTGACCGTCGATGTGCGTTTGCTGACACGGCAAATTATAATGTATTAAACAGCGACGGTATTGCTGAACCTCCAAATCTGCCTTGATATGTTCGGGAAGCTTATCCCACAAATAATCTATGTAATTATAAAACTGTCGTAGTAGAATGACCTTTGGCATATACTTTAACTGTTCGGCGGTTAAATCGTAAATATCGCTGTTATCCGACACGAGCAAAAACATTTTAAAGACTGAGCATCTCAGCTCTACGCGCCTCTATAAATAGGCCAGCTTTCTCGATATTGTTTTTTATTCGTTGTGGAGGGGAGGTAAAATGCGGTTCGTACGACAATCGCGGACGATCAAAGTGACAAACTTTGACGATAGGATACAGTTAACGAAAGAGGTACGCAAACATGGAGACATGCTACCGATTTCTATACGCGGTATCATCTGTGGTCCGTCGAATTGCGGCAAGACAAACGTCTTGATAAGCTTGCTGGAAAGTCCGCACGTTTCGAGAACGTGTATGTGTACTCGAAATCGTTGCAACAGCCGAAATATCGATATTTGGAGAATATACTAACACCGATAGAAGAGATTGGCTACTTTACGTTCTCGAATAACAGTGACGTCATTCCACCGAGCGAGGTGCTCCCGAATTCCATTTATATCTTTGATGACGTGGCGTGCGACAAGCAGGATACGATAAGAGAATACTTTGCAATGGGCCGGCACGCGGACGTTGACTCCTTCTATCTTTGTCAGACGTATGGAAAGATACCGAAGCATCTTATACGCGACAACGCGAATTTATTGATTATGTTTAAACAGGATGGTACCAATCTGAAACACGTATACAACGATCACGTAAACACAGATATGTCTTACGATGATTTCAGTAAATTGTGTCATACATGTTGGCGACAAAAGTATGGATTCGTGGTGATAGACAAGGACAGCGCGATTTCGAATGGCCGATACAGAAAAGGATTTAACGACTTTGCGATACCGAAACGTGGTTAGTTGTTGTCAACGCGTCGATTGAAAAACGCTATCGCGACATGAACAGCAGCGAGGAGATTAGAGAGCGCGAAAGGATAGCAAATCAAATTGCGAAAACGAGCGATTCGATTCGCAAAAAGTATCACGCCTTGAAAACTGGTAAAATGGAGGAAGATATCGCGTTGGAGAGACACTTTAAGCCCATCATCGAGCCTCTAAGGCAGATTGCCGAAAACACCGTTAGCAAAGAATCCGATGTGTCAAAGATTGAGAATGAAACGGCGTGGGAAGACGAAGAGCCAAAGTTCAAACGAAAACAACCAAACGTCTCGTTTAACGACTCTGTAATGGCTTCAACTCCGGTTACGTTGAAACGATCGATAAATGTGCCATCTAATTTGAGCGAAATAACCAAAATTTTACAACCGCATAAATCGAAACGATCGACAGGTCCATTGAATGAACCACCGATAACCTCTGCGCCTTCCATGCAACCCACAATGCTCGAATCACTCGCAAACGAAGATGTTTTCGAAACCACGGATGACTCACTCGTGACGTCCGTTCGACAGCAGTTGCAAACATCTGAGGGTCGAGAAACGTTGCGAGATCTCTTGGGTCTATTGGGCCAAAAGTACGTCGGGGCAGTTCTGAGCGGCGATCAAGAAAGCGGTATAGACACCATGTACGGCGTTTATTTCAGCAACGATGGAATGATGCTCGGTAATAAACGTTTTGACGTGAACAACGCGGACAACATAATTATCGACGGCATACGATACGCTGGCACACGCGGTCTTTACGAGTAGATCTTTAAGAAATTTCCCAATGACGATATCTACACGGAGGACGATATGCAAACATACAAGAGCATTCTGTTGACGACGAGTGCTCATAAACGCAATTATGATGCTCACGCTCAAATAAATGGCAACAGCGGATACAAGTACACACAAATAATCGCACCGTTGTTTTCGGGTAAAAAAGCTGGAAAAGGTATACCGCGTGCCATGACGTTAAACGGCAACAAGATCGACCATATAATTGCATCGTCGATTTCGGGTAAAAAAGCTGGAAAAGGTATATCGCGTGCCATGACATTAAACGACAACAAGATCGACTATGTTCATTGGGACGATCTCAACGAGCTTGTAGATCGTCTCCGATTGTTCGAAGCTTCGCGCCTAGCGGGTCACACCGGTCACGATAACGAGATCCTGTCGATTATCGAGGAACTTCGCGAGGCTGGACTTATTATAAATTAAACCGCGCGTCGGCGAGTCATTCAATCAACATCGAAATGCCGATCAACAAGTTTGGTATATCGCTCGGAAGAGGCGGTGCGGAACCGTATCCTATCAATGGAGCGGATTAATCAGAAATTACGTGCGCGATAACGCTCTTTGCATGGTCGCCACCGACTTTGACGCGAAATCGCGCAAGATTCGACGGATAGCGCCGCCTGTAGATGATGGCGATGCCGCCAATAAACGTTACGTGCAGCAGAGCGTGCAAATTTTGAAAGATCGGCAGGATGAAATTGAGAGAAAGATGGCCGCATTCCAGAATAACGTGCAAATTACCCTAAACGAGCTTCAAAAGATGATTTAAGATGTAATTGCCAATCATCGCGAATAGATAAGAACGTACATCTGATCTCTGCGTCAGTTGCGCGTCAGCGTCATGGCTAGTAAGAAGCAATCAACTGAGAAACGGAGGCTGGTGGAAGAATTACACGCTCCTGCGAGAAGAAATTTTTCGCGAAGACGCGTCATAGTGCGCGGATACGATGACCTGTGGCAGGCGGATGTGGTCGAGATGCGTCCATACACGCGATTCGACAGAGGCTACTACTACATACTCACCGTTATCGACGTGCTGCCCTACTGAAAAAAATCATGTGAGAACACACATGAGATCTCATATGTGCTCTCATATGAGGTCTCATACACTAACACATATAATTCTCTTATGAGATCTCATATCATGTATCGTGCCAAAATCTCATATGAGATCTGAAATGCGATCTCATATATCATATAGGTTCTACGTTTTATAATTTCATAATGTGTGTGTGAATTGTTGATTAAAAATAAAATATTTTTAATATTATTAAAAAAGGATATAAGAAATAGTGCATATATAAAATAATGATTTGATATTGAACAGTAGAAATCATACTGATAGCTAATAAAGTGAGAAGTAATATTTTAGAAATTTTATAAGTAAATCTAGCAATAATAAAATGTAACTTCGTAACTTTTGAAATGTAATGAACTGTAATTGTTCTAAGTATATGGCGGTCATTATTTTTCTATCTAAAGAATACTAACTTGATATTAATTTTTCATTGATAGTTTCAAATAATGTAATTAAAACATACAATAAAATTAAATATTATTTATTAAATAATATGTATGTACATTTTAAGATAATATATATTATATCACAGTAATAATATTTAAATTACATTAGTAAACCTTATCTAAAGTTTTTAAACTTGCGAGATAAATTGAGGATCTAGATCGACAAACTCGCTCTACATTCGAAAACGGATAAAACTATTCTCCAAGCGTTAAGCATTAAAATACTAAAACCTTAATTAAATTTTTCAAACGTAAAACATTTTAATGATTTAACATTAATATAAAATATTATATTAAAAAAAAAATTTTTATGACTCAGCATAACAAAAGTACTTAATAATAATAAAAAACAACTTTTATGTGACTTTGTAAAGTGATTTACGAAGATCTCTTATTTTATAACCAATCTGTTTGTTTAAGTCTCTTAGAATTTTCGCTTTCTTCGTTGAATGTCCGTAAGTTTTATTTAGATAATCTTTAAATAGGCCTAAACAATAAAAAAGAAATCAATAATTATTTTTATTTTTAAATCATGATTATTATATGTATAATACTTACGTCGTAAAATACTATATTTTTGAGGAGTAAAACGTTTTCTAGGAGACCTATTTTCAAGTTCGGTAGTTATCCTTGATGTTTTGAAACAACGATTTACCAATGCTTCTCTTGTCCACAAAATTTCCAACAACTCTCTTAGAAATACCCAATGACCTCAATGTTTCATATATTCCCAGAAAGCTAAATTTATCATTTTTCCGCAACCAATATATATCTAAAAAATATTTTCGTTGTAGATTTGTCAAAAACATCAGTTAATGTTAAAAGTTTATATACTAGTTATTGCTTACTAATTAATAAACTTTTATTAATCAGAAGCATTGCTTTCATATAAGATAAATAAAATTAAAAATTAAAATAAAACCGTGAATTCGAAATTAGGTAAATTTTCTAAATAATTGTTCATTGTACTATTGATGAAATCGTACCATTCATGGTGATTATTATATGTTAATAACCATAAAATAGTAGAGAATAAAATAGTAAAATATAAAATAATAAAATAGTAGAGAATACTTGATAGAGAATAATTGATATAATTAGGAATGCAGCGTTCATTCATAATTGTACCTCGTCACCTTCGATGTCGTATAACTGCTTTTCTTCAGGATTTACGTCCCTTGTATCAGGACGCATTGAGTTGTCATACTCATTTGCAGCCTCTTCATCAGAATCGTATGGTGCATCTAAATTATGAAAAAATTGACAAATACTGTTTTCACTGTTTTATAAAAGTTTGAGAAGTTTCAAGTTTTATACGTTATTTACTATTTTTTGTTTTTAAATTACACGAGTATTAAATCAATTGTGTAATGAACAAATCTACTACAATTTACAATTCAGGTTGTAATTATAACTATTGAGACAACTTTTTATCAAGTATTTATAAATATACCTACAATAAATATACCTTGTAATTTTAATCGGTAAACCTTGTTTCTTCTGAATCGTGGTCTATGTCGTGGAGTCTCAGTAATTCCTATTAATACAAATTATTCAGTTTAGTCTTATTCGAAATGAATTAAAAAGACATCTATTTAATTTTATAATTTCTTATATGATGTTCTATCATGGTTTATACTCTGATTGTCATTGTGATTTGTATCATCTTCTTGATTTTCAAATATTCGCGATTGTTTTGCTAACATATTGCCTGACTCGTTATTTTCTGTGTCACTTTCATCTTCGGAATGTCTGCTTCTACCCGGCAGACTAATCTTTGTTCTCTCTAAATTCTTTCGTTTTTTCTGTAACATCTAGAATAAATAATAACAAATGAAAATGTAGCTTTAGATAGTAATTGATTAAAATATAAGTCACAATTTTCCGAGATTTCAATAGCAACGACAATATCAGTAACAATAACTGTACCACTGATTGATTATTTTCATCTTCTAAAGACAGGTCCTCAACATTATGCGAGGACTTTGTACATTTTTTGGATTGCGTTTCATTTGAAGGCCTAGGTTGTGGTGATATTTCGTGTGTAGAATGATCTGTTGTATCTTCATCATTGTCAGATAGTGGAACATTATGCGAGAACTTTGTACATTTTTTGGATTGCGTTTCATTTAAAGGCCTAGGTTGTGGTGATATTTCATGTGTAGAATGATCTGTTGGATCTTCATCATTGTCAGATAGTGGAACATTATGCAAGGACTTTGTACATTTTTTGGATTGCGTTTCATTTGAAGGCCTAGGTTGTGGTGATATTTCGTGTGTAGAATGATCTGTTGTATCTTCATCATTGTCAGATAGTGGATTTAAACATTTTCTATTACTTAAAAATTTTTCTAGTTGCTGTTTCCCATTATGTGCTATACCTAATTTTTTAGTTTCTGTTTCATAATCTATAAGCAATAATACTAACATATTATTTAAATTAATGAAAACTTTTTGAAATTTAAGCAAAATTAATTTTTACGTTGTCAAATATATATTAGGCTCCTAGGTACCGACCGCGGCCATTTTGAAACGTGATGTCAGAAGCAAGAAATTTTACGGTGACAATTGCAAACTACTGTAAAATAAAGAAATCTTTCAATAAAAACACACTACAAATCGTTTTAACACACTACAGTGTGCTATAGCGACCTACAGTGTGTTTTAATCAAAATATCTTTTTATTTGACAGTAAATTGCAATGTAATTTTCGTGTAATTTCTCGCTTCTGACGTTTCGATTTCAATATGGTCGGCGAGGGACCAGGAGCCTTAAAACATGTATGAAGAATTTAATGTACTTGTATGATCATTTTACCTTAAACACTTACTTTGATATTCTTTTTTGATGTTTTCTGTTTTTCTTCCATTTTTAATCGCAGTTGTTGAAGAGCATCACTATGGCGTTTTTTTGAAAATTTATATCTCCCTTTTTTATTTAATAAATGTTCTTCACCTTGAAAAAAAATTATTTTTTATAAAAAATGCATGTTTTTTACTTCATGAATTTTATAATTATTTATTACAATTTATAAAAGTTTGCGGACAACTAATATTTTTGTATATGTAATATATAAATGTAAGTAGTTGAGATAAACTGAAATTACTGATATTTACAAAACTTATTACTAATTTTAGAATTTTATTTATTTTTTAAAGAGATATCAATATAAAAAAATATTTAACAACTCTTAGAAGTAATGAGTCATTACTAATGACAAATAAGAAAGTAAATCTTTAAAATATGCTACGTATAGATTAAATACATTTCAGACTCATAGCTTTTTGATAACATTCTCAAAATTTAAGTCAAAGAATTAAATAAATACCATTATAAGATTTATTATTAATTACTTTTACTTATATTTATGAAAAAAACATGAAGAAGTGTTTTAATTATAAACATATTATATTAATGGCTGTCACTTACTTCCGACAGATAATACCTCAGCTGGTGATAGATGAAAATTGTTCTTCTGATTATCATATCTTTTTACATAATATGGTTCATTGAAACAAATTTTCCCATTAAAGTTTTCTATATCTTTGGTAGATATGATCTCAACTTTTCTCCTTTCATCGGTATAGAAACGAATAGCAGCATGTGTTGGTTCAGATATTGCTATCATATTCGTATCCATAATTACCTATTAGGAAAAAATGATACATTATTATTGCTTAATATTTTATATGAAAATGTAAGAACATATTTTATGATACAAAATTTAGATATAATTATAACCATTAATGGTTACAATTGTAGTCAATGAAACAGATATATTTTATTAAAATAAAATAATATAATAATACCTATTATCCTCGATGGTATCACAGAATTTGTTTTCTTTGACGAAGCCTTTTTATTCTGTTGCTGTTACACATTTAACCCGCGTGTTCGTAAAATTCGTGATTTCACATTCACAAGTTTTCTATGACCGCTGTTACACGGCGCCGTTAATCGGGTTTAATAACATCGGTAGTTCTTAGACTAGCCAATCACACTCATTCTTCAGAAGAAGGGAATAGCTGTGATTTGCCAGCCTAAGAACTACCGATGTTATTAAACCCGACGTGTAAAGCCTTGTGTACACGATACTAGAAATCGGTCCGAGTTTCGGTTTAAACCAATCAACTAGCAGTTCTTACAGAAAAGCAGCAGTTTCATTGGCTTAAACCGAAACTCGGACCGATTTCTAGTATCGTGTACACAAGGCTTAACAGCGGTCTATGACTGCGTTCAATTTAGCGCGTATTAAGGCTCGTCTACACGACAAGGCGTAAGACGGCGTAAGGGCGCTGGCGCATGCGCAAGAGGATTGTTCCCGATCGTAGCGGCGCGGCGCAGCGGCGCAGGAGAAATAAATTATTTTTATTTCCAACGCCTGCGCCCACGTTACGCCGACTATTTCAAGGTTAAATTAACGGCTTGGGTCGCTCACGTATCACGTATCATCGCCGGCTTTACCTCTATATAGTGTGAACCGTGTGAACGTTGGAAACATGGATGAAGAAGGTCATTATAATGAGGACGAAGGTAATGAAGCAATAGGGAATAACGTGTCAGAAGAACGTGCGATATATATCCGTACGTTCATTCACTTTGTGTGCCCCAATACACAACTGTACGTGAAAAGAAGCAAGGGCTATAGCAAATGCCAAGAAAAATCCCTCACTTGGGCAAGTATAGGGGCAGCGATGACCCCAGCACTCACTAGTAAGTAAATTTGAGGCATATGTATAGGTTAGGAACTTGTTGCTAATAAAAATTTTTTTATTTTAATTATAATAAAATATCAATTTATTAATTTAAAAATATATAAACATATAAAAAAGGGTACAAAATTAAAATAAATATAAAAAATAATATATTTTTAAAAATTATTTTATTTTTATATTTAAAGTATTAGTAAAAATTTAATTTTTAAAATATAAAATTAATTCAATTTTTTATTAAAATAATATTTAAAATAATTATTTTAATGTAAATTAATTATAGAAAATTAAACAATTATATGGTCTGACTTCATTCTGTTTTCAGGTTTGCAAGCAGAAAAACTTTTCCATCGTCTCCGTGAAAAGTTTGGAAAGGAAAGAAAAAAGGTCACAATGTCAATGCCAAGATCAGGAGCAGGGGCTGACACGCCTACCTACCAGTCTACTTGGATCTTTTACAATGACCTTCTATTCCTTGCGGATCATATTATAGCCCGACAGTATGTATCATTCATGTTAACTGAACCTAATCAAAAGTTAAAGGGTGATGTGACTTTTCACAGAACAACTTCAAATTTTCAACGGCCTGCTGTTCGACCTGAGTTCTCAGCTGTTCGATCTCAGTCACCTGCTGTTCGATCTCAGTCACCTGCTGTTCGAGCAGAGTTCTCAGCTGTTCGATCTCCATCATCTGCTGTTCGACCCGAGTTCTCAGCTGTTCGATCTCAGTCACCTGCTGTTCAAGGTAGGCAATAATCCCCTGTTTTCAGCTTGTTTAAAATATCGGCTGTATTATCTGCAAATCAGCTAAATTCTCCTCTTTACATTTTCTTTATTCCTTAGGCAAACAATCTACTCTTTCGCCTATATGGAATTCAGACTTCATTTGCTTGTCCTCATCTGCTTCATCTAGTAAGTCTTACAAAAATTTTTGTCAACTAAATATTACTTTTGATTCAACATAATGAAATTTCATTAAAGGTGGTTATTTATTGTTGTATAGGTTTGGACTCAGATATAACCAATACAAGTATAACCAACATATCCAATGAAACAGAAGGAAAGGAATGTACAATTCAGAAAGCATCAGAAGATACCGCCTCAGTTGCAATTCTGAAAACCATGGCGGCCTCTATTCAACCGGCCAAGACAGTGCCTCCAAAAGATCCTGTGAAGAAGAGGAAGCGGGATTCTGAGAAAACAAATGACGTACTTTCTCAGTCATCAAAAGACGTTTCATTTCTGGCTGCATCTCTGGGTGCAGCTCTTGAAAGGTTTGGACCAGTACAGCCAGCACCCCATCCTGGTAGCCCTAATATGTCATCAGATATAGAAGCAATGTTAGGTTTTGTAGCCGTTGCACTTAACAGAGTACCTGAAGAAGAACGGCTGTCATGTGTCATGGATATGGTGACAGTTGTGAAAGAATACACTAAAAAACATTCAGGGGACTATGAATCTGAAACTCGTGTTGATAACTAAATGTATAAGCGTTGGTTCAATGCAGCTGTGATAGCCAAGTACTAAATTTAATTTGAAATCGCTGAGTTAAAGTTAAAATGTGTGTTAATTTAATTTTTTTGGTTTAGTCGTTCTATAGTAATATTTTATTTGGTATCAGTACCAAAATGTTTACTTTTATGTTAATTGAGGATTTCTGTTTATTTTAACTTGTTTAACAAAAGAAAGACTGGTTTCTCTAATTTTATCAGCTGTGATAAATACCAAAGTATGTTCCTTTACTTATGTTAATTGAAGACTCAGTTTTAAGTTTAAATATATTAAGGAATGTAAACACTTTACATTTTATTGAATATAAAAATATATATTTATAATATCTCGTTTTGTGAAGCAGAGCAACACTTTTATTTTATCAAATCTTTCCTTCTACACATCGATTGAATGTATTTTTAACGATATTTAAGTTGAGCGGATTAAATAAAACATTTATTGAATAAAATAATAAGTACACATTTTATATATAAAGGAAAAACAGAAGCAAAATAAAGGTAAAATGTTATCAATATGTTCTAATACAGTAATTTAAAATAAATAAAAACAATTAAAATTATAATGTAAAAAATTTTAATTTTTTTTCTTGTCTCCTTTATTAACATACAGAAATCAGACAGAGTTTTGAATGCGCGGCGCAGTCTCGCGGTTTTCAGAATCTCGCATCATCAGAAAATTCCACGTTATTTTATTCTAAGGCAATACGAACCCCGCCGTAAAATTACATGACACGTGGCTATAAACAAAATAAGATTAACTTCTTATCTTCAGCTATAAAACGATCGTAACTTGGAGCAACTAATGGAAACCTACTTTAAGTAATCTTAGTTCTGTTAACATGGGAGAATTGTGCGCGCGAACACTTTACGTGCTACGTGTATGTTTATTTGAAAATTATTATCGGACGATTATCGTTCTAATACTTATCATCTAAAATATCTTCATGACAATTTCGACTTTACGCGCGTCATTACACGATGCAATAAATTTTACACGGCTAGCAGCGAACTAATATGAAATTTTAATAATCCCTAATGATAAATTAAACGTAAAAATTGTTTTTTTTAATTTCTCAAATATAAGCGAATTTAGAAAAATTAGAAAAATTACCGTAGGAACAAGTGTTCAGTTTGTATCGATACGTTTCAGCAATTGAAATAGAGAAGCAGCAAGACAAAAATTTCGTTTGATCGCATTACAGATAATTGGATTAATTACAAACGTGATGACAATATAAATCCCGAAGATGGATACTTTGCCTCTACTTTCCTAATATTTATTATTTAACGCTAATGTGTTAATCCGTTTAAATCATTCCCCAACGAACAATAACTGTCTTTCATAAAGATTGATCACGTTTGAGAAGTAACAGTTTAAATTTGACGTTTGAATGTTGGACCCTGTGTATGGACGTTGGTACAATAAATAATTACGGACAATTTGCGGAACTCCGCGTTTCCAGACAAGACTGCAGGCACGAATTTCGCCGATTAATCGTCTGGCACAAATCGTTAAACTGTTCAGATTCGATCAACGACGACCGATCCAATTAAACGTTTTCTCCCATTGCGCGCTTGAATCGAACTCTCGCCCGGTGATCGATCCGGCTGACGCAGCGGCATCGATAGTTAAAACGTTATTAAACAGTCCCGCAATAGTTTATTAAACATCAATATATATAACTTGAAGAGGGGTAATTGTGCGCGAGTTTTCGAATCTTTTAATATTACAATAAGCGTTGCATATATCCGACACGTATATTTTCTACTGTATAAATCTATTGTATAATGACGCTTGTCTGTACAGTATTCTAGTTCTTTCAATTTTTCCTTAGTTTTCCTCGAATTTAACTGTTTTTTTCACACGTTATTTTTTTCTTGCTCGTATTCGAATTAAAATAATTTTAATCGACACTATTGTAATTTATTTACGCCAATTTTACCATTTGCTTATTTTATCAATAGGGCAGCTTCAATAGTAAGGGAGTTACCAAGACCTTGAATTTACTGCGGTAAATTCAAACGAGTACCTCGAAATGCCCGCTCAAATTGCCAGGGTGCCTGAGCAGTGCCTATGTCTGAGGCTAAGTATTTAGCAAGATGTTCTCTCATACCACTTACTATTGAAGCTGCCCTATTGGCTCCTACTCTGCCGAGTCTTTGAAAGTAATTTTCAGTTACTGGAGCAGTTGTCCAAGCTCCTGCCTGAATGTTGCCATCTTGTAGTTCCAACTCCAGTTGTACAGGATTTACATAACCATCATCTTTATTGTCCATTAACATATTGTGCAGACACACCAAGGCTTTGATAATGTCTTCGGCTTTTTCCACAGAACACACTAGAGGTGAATTCAAAACCTGCCACCGCATTGTCAGTATGCCAAAAGCATTTTCTGATACACGCCGTGCTCGAGATAAACGGTAATTAAAAATTCGTTGCTCATCTGGCAGCACCTGGTGCGTCCTTCCAGGAAAGGGACGCATGAGGTACTTCTTTAGGGGAAACGCTTCATCACCCACAAAGAAGTGTGGAAAGGAGATGTCAGTTCCAGGAAGAGGTTTGTCCAGTGGTAGGTCAACTTCGCCATGATCCAAAGCTTGTCCAAAGTCAGAGTTTGACCAAACTCCACCATCACTTATGGATCCTAAAACATAATGTACAGATACAATTGCAACCAGATCCTTTAAATTTGACATTTTAAATAGTGCCAATAGTAGTAAGCACACTTACCATACTGTCCAACATCCACCCAAGTAAATTTGTAATGGGCATCTACTGCTGCCAAAAGAACAACACTGAAAAATCCCTTATAATTGTAGAATTCACTGCCTGACATAGGTGGTGCTTTAATGCGCATATGCCTGCCGTCAATAGCACCCATACAATTAGGAAGTTGCCACAGATCAAAAAATTGTGCAGCAATTCTTTCAAAATCGTTCCTGGTCAGCTGAGGCAGGTAAATAGGCTGCAGCTTCTCCCATATTGCCTTGCACGTCTCTTCAATGATCCGATGTACTGTGCTTTTACCAACACGGAACTTATTATGCAAGCTTTGGACTGTTCCACCTTGAGCAAGAAACCTAAAAAGAAAATTACGCAATATTTAAACATACATATGAAAGCACAACAATAAAATAATTTCGTATTACGATGTTACAAACAATGACTATAAAGATAATTTTTGATGAGCTATACTCACATCAATGTCATTCCTAGCCTCAGTTTTGATGGTAGAGGCTCTCTCATAACAGTTGTCTGCCTTTCAAGCAATGGACATACGATGTTATGTAGAAATTCAAATTGCTCCGGCCACATTCGAAGGTTAGCAAAAAATTCTTCATGGTCTGCCAATTGGGTTTCTGATATAAGGTTGTGGTAGAATCCTTGCTGTTCTCTTTGTCGATTTACTGGTCGAACCCACCATCTCCTATGCCCCCTGCCACGTCCACGATATCTCTGAATATTGTGTAGCAGAAGTTGATGATGATAAAGCACAATATATACTCCCACGCACGCGATGAAAATAAAAAACCTTTCCTCATCAGGTTCCATATTAACAGAATTTATGTTTACACAACAGCACTGCTAGCAGATGTAAAAAGTCACAGCAATTATTCACCACCTGCTTGTATCACGACTGATCACGACTGCACCACGTGGACTGCACGTTTAAACGTTTCTACGCGACTTGCGCTTGCGGCGCTTGCTTCGCGCCTGCGTCGCGTGTTCCTGTGTAGACGAGCATGGCGCAGACATCTTGCGCCTACGCTTGAGTTTGTGCCTGCGCCCTTGCGCCGCGCTTTTACGCCTTGTCGTGTAGACGAGCCTTTACATCCTGTCGGATAGGACCTGTCCTCGCCTCTCGGGCTGTGTTCCGATATTCACTGCCAGTACTGCAAATCTATAGTTTATGTCACGCACATTATAAATTTTAGGTACTGACAGTGAATTTCGGAACACAGCCTCGGTAGCATTTGGTAATATGGGTGAGGGAAATAGTGGGGATGGTCTCGTGACGCACGTCGCACACACAAGGATGCCAGCAGCCAGACTGGCGGTTTTCGACAGCCACTGCCAGCCAGTGGTGGGGATGGGCAGAGATGCCAACTTTACGTTTCAGCAGCCAGCTTCGAGCGTCGAGCGGTAGAAGAAGATAGATAGATCTCTGCTGTCTAACCGACAATCGGAAAACCGCCAATCTGGCATCCTTGGTGCAAGGGGCTTTAAAGGAAAAATTTTTAAAGGTTGCTGATGCAACTTTACGTTTTGAAATAACCTCGCTCCTAAGTGGGCATAAGATATCGCTATTTGGCCGTATTGTGTCTCGGCAGAGATCAGGTGCCAGAAAAATTAAGAAGAAGAAGAATAGTGCCTCCGTGTATCATGTTATCCTTGTTGTTCACCAGTTAAACAAATATAAAAATTCATTGATACATGGTATGTATAACACATGGTATATAATTTATAATTTTTATTATATATTATTATAAAAAGTATGTACATATCGTAAATGTTTCACAATTTCCTTTTTATAGGTTAACGTTCACATTACCTGGAATTTTTTGTTATTTACCTCTTATACTTTCTTTTGAATTTAATAGGTGAGTGTTGATGAAGAATATAATAAATAGTTTTTATTATCTTTGAAATCAACTTATAATGATTTACAAATGTAATTAATAGCCGTATGTTTATTCAATTTTTTATCAATATATTAAATAATGAATATCTGTGAAACAATTGTACATAATTTTACTATTTCATGTACGTATCAGAAAATATTTTGATAAGTTATTAATATCTGAAGAAATATCGTTATATTTTATTAATTCAGTTAATACGTCAAATAAAAAAAAATTATTTCAAAACTAGAAATTACTATTCTTATTTATCGGTTACTATGGAGAAATATTTTAATCATTTTTAATTTCATACATTTAACAGGAGAATAAGAGATGTTAAATAATTCATTGTTTATACACTCGCGTGCTATGTGTTCAATTCCTCTCGAATATTGTTGTATGGTTTATAAATTTATTAATAAACAATATTAATATTGTATTGTATGTAGAAAATTCTGCACGAATTATGGTTGAGAAACATCCCAGAAGATATAAAAATTATTTGCGCTCATGCAATATAGAAGATGTTAGTCCAAGGATTAAGAAAAGATTAAAATATAAATCTGTAATGCCAGCATATAGTCTTGTAAGTAATTGTTAAGTAAACCTACATTATTTTAACGATTAAAGGTTTCGTCATAAAATTGAAACATATCCGTGCTGGGAATGGCCCATAATAGTCGAATAACTTATTAAGGTACAACACAGCTGAAAAATGGACTAATTATTGGATTTTTTGCATATGGTAGAAGTAAGTGATTTTTCTTTTTTCAATTTGTTTCTAAGAAAATGTGTAATAATTACTTTTATTTATTATTTTTTGCAAAATCAAAAAATATCAATCGATCCTGTAGGAAAAATGAAGAAAAATGTGTCTACAACATTTCTTTGTAACAGATTTACGTTTGCCTCAAACAATTAAAGATATATATCACAAACAATTAAAGTGTAATATCTTGTGACGAAATTCTTCGTATAAAAATTCCTGATGGTATCTTCCTCATTGAATATGTAGACGAATTAGCAGCTTTTATAGAGACAACCCAATTGCGGTGAAATAATGTGATTTGCCCTGTTAACTTCTGGACGGATTATTTTTTTTTATCAGTCGTAATATAGTTATATCGATTTTTACACGAAATCGATTGGATTGAAATGTGGAAATTGGTACCAAAATTAAGACTGAATCAATTGAATTTTTATTGGTTTTAATCGATTTTTTCTGCTTTTTGTAATAATACCTACAAACAATAGTTGTATAAAAATCACAGAACCTTATATTTGTAATGTCTATAAATTATATTTCATAATGCCATTTTTATCCAATCGCTTTTATAGTTCTCAGTGAGATACTTTCATATACCATGTAACAAGTTATAAAAGTAGCTACTAAATTAAATTTTTTTCAAAATAACATTTGTCGAATACAGCGAATAATATTTATAAATAAAGTTTATTATGAAAATAAAAATAAATAAATATTAATCATTTGTTTTAGAATTTTGAAGACGTCGATAATGCTACAAAAAGTCATCAAAATGTTGAAATGGAAGGGGCTCATTGCACGAATAGTAATACATCTTTTAATAACGATGTCGATACAATGCACGAAATTTTAAATAATGACGAAGAAATGGAAGAAGTTGAACAATTCATCAACATCATAGATGAAGAAAAGAAATTTATTGACGATCAACGTGAAGTGCTACAGGATTCAATTCACAATATTCATGAAATTCAGCAAATAACAAATGTTAATTCCACTGATATCTATGATGACCAGGTTAACAAATTTAATAACAAATAATTTTTTAAATATTATTTAAATAACTTTTCCATTCATTCATAATGCTCATCTATATACAAATTTCAAATTACTACTATTTTACTGGAATGTACTTTTCTAAAAAATTATTAATTATTCAATAATATTGAATATTATAAACACAAAGTTGTTTTCTGATTACACTACAACAATAATTAATTAATAGCTTTCTTTATGACAAAGTCAATTGTTAAACATGCTTCAATAAAATTAAAAAACAATTTCAAAATGTATTTAATAATAAATAAAAAATGTTTCAGATTTATTGTAGAAGAAGCCAACAACTGGAATGGGATGTGAATATATATGACGATTTAAGAGATTACGATGATAAAGATAATGATATTTGCCGCTCACGAAATTTAAAAGATTTTATTTGTAACGATAATTTTTTAGCTTGTATTGATATTTGTGTTGATAAATCAAGAAGCGAAATATTTTTGATGGTTCTTGAGCATAGCTTAAGACATAGGTCATCTTGTGAAATATGTAGTTTACTGAGACTTATTAATACCATTTTTTCACGAACATTGTTGCCTGATACAAGATGGATATTTGACAATATTGTAAATTCGAAAAGTACATTAGAGTATCATGGACCTAAAAAAAACCGAAGTAACAAGTGGTAGACGTAATCTTTGTATCTCGAAAAATCTTGAAAAAACCTAAGCAGTAGTATTTTTATTTAAAAAAAATTATAACTCAATTGATACACACCTTATTAAAGATGAGTCGCGCTTCAAGTGATCTATTACAATTACAAAAAAGAAATGGTATCTCTTTTTAAATTACAGCGCCAATTACAGAGAGAATATACATTGAGAATCTTTGTATTTCGAAAAATCTCGAAAAAAACCTAAGCAGTAGTATTTTTATTTCCAAACATGTTGTTACCTAGAAAAAAACAGTGGTAATATTATACCTCAAAAAAATCTAATTATATATATACCTTAACAAAATTATTATTATATCACGAAATTGCGTTACCAAACTCAATCCAAGTGATATATATTTCAAAAAATTATCTCACAAAATTGTCTCACAAAAATTGTCTCACAAAATTGTCTGATAAAAATTGTCTCACAAAATTGTCTCACAAAAATTGTCTCACAAAATTGTCTCACAAAAATTGTCTCACAAAATTATTAAATTACAAAATTGTTACTTTATTCAATCCAAGTGATATCTACCTCGAAAAAACCTAAATAACAAGTGGTATCTATTTAAAAAAAAATATGTGAAATCTTTTAATACTGCGCCAATTACAAAGAGAGAATATATATATTATATATATACCTTAACAAAATTATTATTATATCACGAAATTGCGTTACCAAACTCAATCCAAGTGATATATATATTTCAAAAAAATATATGAAATCTTTCTTTAAATTACGCCAACTACAAAGAGAATATATATATTGCTTTGAAAAATAATTGTAGTGCAACTACTCTTAAAAAATAAAACAAAATTGTGTTACCTAACTCAACCCAAGTGGTATGTATCTTTGTATTCCTGAGGATCTTTCTATCAACCCAAGTGGTAGTAGTTTTAATTCTCCTTGATAAAATTATAATATTACAAAGAATCATTTAATCATTTTAATCACAAAGAATTAAAGAGGTAACATTATAAAATAAAAATATTTAATTAAAATAAAATAAATAAATTTTTCTTGTAAAAAACTTGGCGCTGCTTTTTTAAAGTCTATCCAGACAAATTTGCATCGCGCATAAACATAAGCGTAAGAAATTGATTGGTTCAGATATATGTGCAAAAAGAAATAGACCAATCCATCTCTTTATGCATATGCTTATGCACCTATGCAAGTTTGTCTGGATAGACTTTATTAACCCTTAAATGCCACCCAGGGTCCAGCGGACCCCAGACCCTTTACAATGATATATTTTTAAATGTTCCCCCAAAAATGGAGCTCATGCTCCCATTGATGATAGTTGAGTGATTGACCTACCCGGTTGTACACTTAGCAGTACTCAGTTTATTTAATTTTTTAAATTTTTTATACTATGTTGAAATTGAAATTTTAATAATATAAGCATTTTATTCTCTTTTCTAAGCCTTGAACAACATTGAAAATAATTTTCATAACTAAATATAAAAAAATCAATGAGTAAGGAGACATTTTTCATGCTGGGGTCTTTTAGACCCCATGTGTCATTTACGAGATTCTTGAGAGGTGTGGCATTTAAGGGTTAAAAAAGCAGCGCCAAGTTTTTTACAAGAAAAATTTATTTATTTTATTTTAATTAAATATTTTTATTTTATAATGTTACCTCTTTAATTCTTTGTGATTAAAATGATTAAATGATTCTTTGTAATATTATAATTTTATCAAGGAGAATTAAAACTACTACCACTTGGGTTGATAGAAAGATCCTCAGGAATACAAAGATACATACCACTTGGGTTGAGTTAGGTAACACAATTTTGTTTTATTTTTTAAGAGTAGTTGCACTACAATTATTTTTCAAAGCAATATATATATTCTCTTTGTAGTTGGCGTAATTTAAAGAAAGATTTCATATATTTTTTTGAAATATATATATCACTTGGATTGAGTTTGGTAACGCAATTTTGTGATATAATAATAATTTTGTTAAGGTATATATATAATATATATATTCTCTCTTTGTAATTGGCGCAGTATTAAAAGATTTCACATATTTTTTTTTTAAATAGATACCACTTGTTATTTAGGTTTTTTCGAGGTAGATATCACTTGGATTGAATAAAGTAACAATTTTGTAATTTAATAATTTTGTGAGACAATTTTTGTGAGACAATTTTGTGAGACAATTTTTGTGAGACAATTTTGTGAGACAATTTTTATCAGACAATTTTGTGAGACAATTTTTGTGAGACAATTTTGTGAGATAATTTTTTGAAATATATATCACTTGGATTGAGTTTGGTAACGCAATTTCGTGATATAATAATAATTTTGTTAAGGTATATATATAATTAGATTTTTTTGAGGTATAATATTACCACTGTTTTTTTTTTCGAGGTAACAACATATACACTACTATGCGTGTACTTGGCGCCTTTTTTTACCTTTTTTTTAAAAAAGGTAATTTTGTACGGATATCACGCCTTTTTGTAGTATTACGCATTTTATAAACAGTATGTACAGGGTGTTATTTCGAGGTATAATACTACCACTTTGTTTTTTTCGAGGTAACAACATAATACATATATACTACTATGCGTGTACTTGGCGCATTTTTTTGAAAAAGGTAATTTTGTACGAATATCACGCTTTTTTGTAGTGTTTCTAAAAACACATAAATTATGGAACATTATAAGACAAAAACCAATTCGCTGTCTGTATTTGAACTGGTACTTTACTCTTGTACGTATGGAGTACTCACGTTCAGCTCGGCGAAAGAGAATAAGCATGGAAATCTCATTGTGCATATTTTAAAAGCATATAAATTGTGGAACATTTTAAGACTAAAACCAATTTGCTATCTGTATTTGAATTGGTACTTTACTCTTGTATGTATAGGGTGCTTACGTTTGGGTCGGCTGAAGGGGATGAGCACAGAAATCTCATTGTGCATATTTTAAAAGCATATAAATTGTGGAACATTTTAAGACTAAAATCAATTCGCTATCTATATTTGAACTGGTACTTTACTCTTGTACGTATAGGGTATTCACGTTCAGGTCGACAAAAGGGAATAAGCACGGAAATCTCATTGTGCATATTTTAAAAGCATATAAATTGTGAAACATTTTAAAACTAAAACCAATTTGCTATTTGTATTTGAATTGATACTTTACTCTTGTATGTATAGGGTGCTTACGTTTGAGTCGGCTGAAGGGGATGAGCACAGAAATCTCATTGTACATATTTTAAAAGCATATAAATTGTGGAACATTTTAAGACTAAAATCAATTCGCTATCTATATTTGAACTGGTACTTTACTCTTGTACGTATGGGGTATTCACGTTCAGGTCGACAAAAGGGAATAAGCACGGAAATCTCATTGTGCATATTTTAAAAGCATATAAATTGTGAAACATTTTAAAACTAAAACCAATTTGCTATTTGTATTTGAATTGATACTTTACTCTTGTATGTATAGGGTGCTTACGTTTGAGTCGGCTGAAGGGGATGAGCACAGAAATCTCATTGTGCATATTTTAAAAGCATATAAATTGTGGAACATTTTAAGACTGAAACCAATTTGCTATTTGTATTTGAATTGATACTTTACTCTTGTATGTATAGGGTGCTTACGTTTGAGTTGGCTGAAGGGGATGAGCACAGAAATCTCATTGTGCATATTTTAAAAGCATATAAATTATGGAACATTTTAAGACTAAAACCAATTCGCTATCTGTATTTGAACTGGTACTTTACTCTTATATGTATAGGGTGCTTACGTTTAGGTCGGCTGAAGGGGATGAGCACAGAAATTTCATTGTGCATATTTTAAAAGCATATAAATTGTGGAACATTTTAAGACTAAAACCAATTTGCTATCTATATTTGAATTAGTACTTTACTCTTGTATGTATAGGGTGCTTACATTTGGATCGGCTGAAAGGGATGAGCACAGAAATCTCATTATGCATAATTTAAAAGCATATAATATGTGAAACATTTTAAAACTAAAATCAATTCGCTATCTGTATTTAAACTGGTTCTTTACTCTTGTACGTATGGGGTATTCACGTTCAGGTCGGCGAAAGGGAATAAGCACGGAAATCTCATTGTGCATATTTTAAAAGCACATAAATTATGGAACATTTTATGACTGAAACCAATTCGCTATCTGTATTTGAACTGGTACTTTACTTTTATACGTATGGGATACGCACGTTCGAGTTGGCCAAAGGCCAACGTGTTTTTATTTTTCCGCTACGTGTCCTACGAGCGGAGATATTGCGACGCAAAGTCGAAATGCGAAAATTTTATATTAAGATATTTCTACTAACGTCGACGTCTCTCAATATATCTCAATATATATATATATATCAGAGAAATGTAACTTTCACTTTTTCGACATTGGCGATACTATAGTATCGCCAGTTTCGATATCGCGCTCGCATTGTTATCGATCGATCTAGTAGGTAAATTAATAAGCGAAAGATATTACGACGTAAAGTCCAAACAAATGTAAAAATTTTATTTATTAAGATACTTCTTCGTAAGATACGTCGGTCTCTCAATATATGACACTAGACATTACAGACGCGCGCGCTTCGCGCGCGCCATTTAGCTTTAACATTATGCTATTACTATTACACTATTCCCTAATAGCCAAATGCTAGCAGAATGCCGACAGTATGCCAGCAGATCCGAGCATGACCATCGAGCAGATTCCTGTCCCCTGCGTCCTCATTAAGCTTATTTTCTAGCAGCACGATCTGCTGCCCACAATGTAATCGCAGAAACGCGGCAGAAATCGTGCACAACATGCAGTCACAATGTGATAGTAAAAATGTAGCAAGAATTGGACATGAGCCATATGAGCTAATAACAGCAGAAACACAGCAGAAATGGTGCATAGCCTGCTGTCACAATATGATGGCAAAAATTAATATAGCTAGAAGAGAACATAGCTCACTATAACGTACTGGTTATTTATATATAATTTATTCTCTCCTATTACCATAAATAATATTTCAGTGGAAAGAATTGTTATTAATGACAGTAATTATACTATCAATTCAAAAGTATGCCACATTATAAGAGTGGACTCCACAATACAACTGATACAAGTTGTGCAGTACCGTAATTTATACCGAAGATAATAGACAAGGTAATATGTTTATCGAAATTAATAAATATCTTCTCGTTATATATAAATTTAATTCATATTATATGTATTTAATTCATAAAATTTCTTATACAATATACATATTATTTTACAGTTCAAAGACCAAGAGGCAGAGCCACGGGAATACGGCGGCAAGAAGAAAGATTTATGGCCTTTCTGTACAGACTTTCATCACCATACTATCATTGGGGCATTAGACGAGGCAGAGGCAGAGGCAGACAGTATAGATAGATAAGATTCCATATACCCATTATATTATATACTTCCATTATATTATATATATACTTCCATTATATTATGTACTCTTATATACCCTGAAATAATCATTTCTTTTTGTAAAATAAAAAAACAATAAAAACATGTAATATTGATCAGATTATTGTCTACTCCATCTTTCATGCATGCATGCGTACAACGTCTGCATGTGCAATGTACGCATAAATGAGAAATAATATATTACTAGCCAGATATATCTTGCTGCGGGACAGTCTTTTCTTTCCCTCGACGTATTAGTATGTCGGTGTAAAACATGTTGAAGTCAAGTCTAATTCAAACATAAATAATTTAGAAATTAATTAGTATCTAATTTTATATCAATTGTGTGAGAAAAAAAGGATGCATAAAAATTATATAAATAAAATTCTTACCGACATAACACATTAAGTAATTTCTCATTGTTATTATCACAACCCAAATCACAAATTCGATCTAGAAGTCGTGTCAATACTTTAGTAAATCTTTCGTCTAATGATACGATTGTTTCTTCGAAACTTCCTGTTCCATCTTTCGCCGTAGAACTGTTCTCAATCTATGAAAAAATACAGTCAATTAATATATTATAAGCGTGTACATGTATGTTACATAAATTAAAATTAAAAAGCATTTTTTTCAAGTAACAGAAATGTGATACATAATGAAGTCTTATTTAAATTATGATATATAATAATGCAGCGATAAACTATTATCACCATGCCTTTTATGATTAACTATACAAGTATAATGATTTTCTTCTTTTGAAACTAAATATAAATAATGATATGTAATATTATAATTCTAGAGGATAATTTATACTTTTATAATAACACTTAAATATATTTTTTAGATATGTAAATTTTTAACTTATGATTAGGTATTTGTTATTATTTGACCAAGTAATAAAATAGCAAATGTTTAATGTTGCATTGTACAAAACGCATGTTGTAAAAATACATAAAAAATAGCTTGCTAATAATAAGTATTTTCAAAATCATATTTAAAAATATATATAAATAAAAATTGCAATTTTTACAATACATATGGATATCTTCTATGAATACACCGTAAATACATATTACAAGAAAAATTTATTTATTTTATTTTAATTAAATATTTTTATTTTATAATGTTACCTCTTTAATTCTTTGTGATTAAAATGATTAAATAATTCTTTGTAATATTATAATTTTATCAAGGAGAATTAAAACTACTACCACTTGGGTTGATAGAAAGATCCTCAGGAATACAAAGATACATACCACTTGGGTTGAGTTAGGTAACACAATTTTGTTTTATTTTTTAAGAGTAGTTGCACTACAATTATTTTTCAAAGCAATATATATATTCTCTTTGTAGTTGGCGTAATTTAAAGAACATGGGTACAATGTATAATCAACGGACATCATGTATGTCATCAGGTGCGTTCAGCAGAAAACAATGTCAAGTTAATATTTATCTCCTCTCTTTCAAAAGACTAACCACGAACTACAAACTTCATATTATAACATTATTACAATTTATTTGTACTAGCACCACAGACGCGCGCTTCGCGCGCGCTATTTAGCTTTAACATTATGCTATTACTATTACACTATTAATTTCTTGATACACACAACTGTCAAAATATACGATGACAGCTGCAAATGAAGTAAGCGCAGCGAGAAAACCAATCAGCATCGCGGAAAAGCGGCAACAATAAATTCGACTATCGACTTAACATGCCTTTTTTTAGAAAGGATTTTTAATTCGAGTCAAATGTGCGCCTGCATCTATCGCACGTCATTTTACTGCTTACCACAGACAATTGGTATTATAAACGTGCCATAAAAAAATGACTACTGGTCAATATATTTCGACACATAAAATATTATGATATTGTAAGATTATAATTTATAATATAATACATAGACGCTAGTCATATAAACATCAAACCATTTCATTACTTGATACGAAAAAAATGCCACTTTGATCTGCCAATTCAATCAGCCCAATTAATTGCTACGTTTTCTTCTTGGCACTAATCAACATATTTCTCTTTTGACTATTTCTCATTTACCTCACAGATTTACATTTCGCTCACTTCATAATTATCAATATCCTAAAATTTAGAAGCAAAGTCCTTTTAACTGTATCTTAACATCACGGATTGATATTCTCAAGTTTTGAATATCTCGTTTACAACATGTGTCAAATGTATCAACGCTGTAACATAATTCTAAAGATTCCAATTTGCCGGTGTACTGTAACGATTTCATATACTTTCTGAAATATTGAAGTGAGATCAACGTTTTAATATGCAAGAAAAATTTATATTCTGCCGATAAAATAAACAATAATTTATTATAATTATTTATACCTAAAGGTACATATATCTTGCTTGGTCAATTCCTCTAACGTTGTAGTATCAACGACAGTCTGCAATATTCGAAATACTCGATATCGTACGTTACAACTATATTCAGTCTCGCCATGACGATTGCCGAAACCTATGTTTATAAGAAATTGTGCAAACAAATCCATATCTCCATATTCCAGCATATAACATATCCTACAATTAAGTATATTTCACAATCAATTGTTGATTTAGAAATTGAATATAAAAAAAATGGTGTACCAACAACATTACCTAAGTAAATTATCTTCATAGTTGGTATTCTGATCAGACTCTTTCGTCGCTAGAAACGTCTCTGTAAAGCTTTGAGACAATTCGGTATACCTGGCATTAGATTGTAGCCATTCTTCCAATAAATCCATACGCAATTTTATCGTATTCAACGAGAACAGTTTACCCAGCTCGTTAACAGCAGCGTTAATATCGGTCTGTAGTTGGTTGCAGTTCGATATCGTAATGGTATGCTTTCTTCGTTATACAATTCATACACCAGCTTGCACGGATTTTCAATTAGAGCAAGATACTCATCTTTCTCCAATCCGTACGTACGTAGAATATGCTCGGACGTAAATCTCAAATATTTGGATTTAATTTTCTGAAAGTAAAAGCCATAGAAGTCAATATATTTTTTACAACATAGACACGTACTTTACACAGAGATTACCGTACTTCTAACATTCCTTCTTCAAATTTAGTGGAATTCTGTGCCGCCAGCTGAGCATACTCGTAACATTCTTTCGCGGCAGCAACGCGATCAGCACCCGGAGGTGTATGATTTACGACATAGTACAATGCTGCAGTACCATAATAGAATCCATCTGAATCTGTCATCCGTTGTATACATTTCTTGATATCTTTGAGCAACGTGGTATTTTTCGGATAAAGCGACCATGCAGTATTTTTCGATGCAGTAGAATTATTTCCCCATACTTGTGTCACTTCACCTTTAATAGCTAATGTGCATATGAGATGTGCCTCCAAATTAAGTACGGGTGCGATGTCAAGCCACTTGCCGTATGTTCTTAAATTCAACTCAGGTGCTAGTAACGAGAATTAATAAAATGTGAAATTAAGTTAAGTAATCATCCAAGTGCTGGCCATAAATTTATTTCTGAAATATATTTACTGATGATTTTCCAAATATCGACTTTAAGCAAGAACGGAAGTCTCCATTGGGCTATCGGCGGCAACGTACTATGTCCAGGATTAAGCTGTATCCACTCATCGTGTTCCATTGGTGTAGGAAGCCTGTCATGATTGATAGTATGATTATTAAATTCAAAATTAATATATGCGAAATTATTATAATTTACCCGCTCCGAGTGTAATTTTGCAAGAAGCAAAGATAATTTCTCTTTTCCATATTTTTGTCTCCTATGAGATCCATTAGTATAATAAACACTTCATAGTGGTAAAATGTAATCTGGAAATTTAAATGTAAAATTCACATTATAAGAAACTATACTATCCAACATTTTTATAGCTTACGTGTTCCCATAACGTAGAGATACATCGCTTCAACATGGATTTATCTTCCATTTGCGCAACAACTCCATTACATTTCTTTCTTAATTCATCGATTTCATCTTTACAGATAAGTAACTCTATAATATATTACTCGATTATTAAATTGGTGTTCAATATCATACGAAAATGATCTACGTATAAAAATATGTAAATATCCAAATATTAAATTAATTGTCACAAATACATATTATTTTCTTATATCATTTGCCTTTATTCACGCTTGTATTCGAAACGGTTATCGTTGGATTCCACGTTTTTAGTAATATTTGTAAATAATTCAAAAGGCAATCATTGAAATTAAATCCGAAGCTACAACAATAATCTTTTAATAAAGGAATCACGTTCTCTTTATTAGGTACTGTTTATGATCTGCTGTAAAATTTTTCTTTTGCTCGAAGCACTATTTGTTAAAACTTCTGTAAATGTATTAAAAATATATACATTGACACATATGTATAACAAGATTTGCGTTTAATATAAAAATAGACTCAATGATAATGCATGAGCGTACCTTTAGAAGTTATTGAATAACGTGACAGTCGTTATTGTGCCCAAATATGCAATAGCTTGTAACTCTCAAACGTTTGTGTCAATGATCGATTTTGCCCCAAGCGCGAATATTCATATCCCAAAGTTGAGATTGTACAATGCTGAATATGATCGGTCTGAAATCTACAAATATAAATCTTTACACATTATTATCGAAAATTAATTATCGAAAAATAGATTTATTTTCTTACGATGTAGAAACGGTGGAAAGCCAACTGCACGCCTCTTGTTCTGATAACATAAAGAGAACCGATAGCCCTAATTGCAAATCGAATGATCGTCCGGTGCATAACTTTCTCAATAAATTCATCAAAAGCTGTGATAATATAAATTTCATTTCCGTTAATATCTCTTCGTTTCTTTCAGACGTGCTAAGATACATGAAATAAAACGTTTTGAAAATTTGCAGTAAAGTATAATAATTAAAATCTAAGATAAACTCACCCAAGATATAATTATATTCCTCAATGATGAAGAAAAAACAGTCTCTGATTAGCGACGATCGTTTCCTCCATGCGAGTAAATAAGAAAGATCCATGTTATGCACAACAATCTAGGTTAACCTGTGTAAACACTCGCGTAAACGTAGTTATATATAGGATAGGATAATTATATTATTAAAACAATTACCTTGAATTAATCGTCGCGTCGCGTAAAGAGTCATCATCACGTATATCATACGTTTACGCGAGCGTTACTTTTGTAGTAACTTACGAATAATTCCTTCGCGTAAACGGGAGATAACTTACGATAATTTACTCCGCGTAAACGAGTAAATTATCGTAAGTTACTATCACATCACGGTCGGTCTCGCTCCGACGACACTACCGTTCTCTCAACGATATAGGTTAAGTGAACTGACTGTGACTGTGACAGCGCACTGAACGCACTATCTGCACTGCGCGCAGTACAGCACACACGTATGAACGCACTATATCTGCACTGCGCGAAAGCGCCGCCAGTGTCGAAAAAGTGAAAGGGACATTTTCTCTGATCACGTGATATATATGAACTGACTGACAGCGCGCTAAACGCACTATCTACACTCGCGCAGTACACACACGTATACATATGTGCTGGCGATACTAGCACCGCCCTGGTGTCGAAAAAGTGAAAAGGACGCGACTCCAGCCAATGAAATGATGGCATGGCATGAGAGACGGTCGACGTAGAAGTAGAAGAAGTAGTATCTTAAAAATAAATTTTCACATTTGGACTTTGCGTCGCAATATTTCCGCTCGTAGGGCACGTAGCGGAATATTATAAGAGAAACCCCCCCCAAATCGACCCAAGCTATCGATCAAGCCTACTTAAAACTTGATCCGTTCACTCGTTATATGAGATCTCAACATCTCGAGTACTCGCAACTCGTCGCGTCGCGTAAAAGAGTCACGGTCGGTCTCGCTCCGCGTGTACTTGGCGCGAGACACTACCGTGTCTCTTGATATGCCCTAATTGTAGTAAATATCTTGGAAAAATAAGAGATTTAAAATCTTCTATGACTTGTGAAGTATGTTTAGGAATAGTTGAATTTGATGGTCCATCATCTTCAAATATTTTCTTACTCATCGATCCAACAGAAAGTATTAAACTGTTACTGGAAGATAATCAACAATATTATGAATACATTGTAAAAGAAAGAAAATATGATGGAAGAATTAGAGATATATTTGATGGCAAATGCTACAGATCTTTTGTAAAAAGTTTACCTACTAATGAAAGGCACAATTACGTCACAACTATTTTCAATACTGATGGCGCACCTCGTTTTGAATGCTCCCAGTACTCTATCTGGCCTATATATTTACAGTTGAACGAAATTCCTGTTGAATCGAGATTAAAACGAATCATAACTTGTGGTATGTGGTTTGGCAAGAACAAACCTGAAATGACAGCCTTCTTACAACCTTTTACTGACACAATAGTTCGATTATCAACGGAAGGTATTGATTGCACTATTAATAATGAGAAGCGTTTGATTAAAGTCTACACTTTAATTTGTTGCGTTGACTCGGTTGCGCGGGCTCCTATGCAAGGAGTTAAATTGTTTAATGGACAGTATGGATGTAATTGGTGTTTACATAAAGGCGAGTGGTACGAAGGTAGTATGAGGTACCCCATTTTACAATCTTGTCCAGAAGAAAGAACCAAGAGAAATATGATTGAGTTTATGACAAGGGCTACAATCGAAGAATGTGACGATGTTTATGGAGTGAAGTGTACTTCACCTCTAATCAATTTACCTTATTTTGATATTGTACAGGGATTCGTTCCTGATTACATGCATTCTTGCCTTAGTGGTGTTGGAAAGCAAATCACGAAGTATTTTTTAAAGTGCATGATAGAAACATCAACAGTGGAAGAAATGAACAAAATTCTGTTACAGATAAAAGTTCCCCATCAAATAGGTCGATTGAGTAGATCTTTTGATGATATTAATCAGTGGAAAAGTAGAGAATGGGAAAACTTCATTCTTTATTATAGTCTGCCATTATTTCGATTGACTTTAAATGAACGCATGGTGAAATATTGGATTTTGTTTGTTGAAAGCTTGCATACATTACTAAGATGTGATATAAGCATTAATGATTTGAATAAAGTTGATGAAGACTTATACAAGTTTGCATTTTTAACAGAAAAACTATTTTCAAAGAAAGGTATGACTTTTAATGTGCATCAACTTTTTCACATATCACAAAGTGTTCTTAATTGGGGACCTCTTTGGGCTCACTCTACGTTTCCCTTCGAATCTGCAAATCACGATACACTTCAAGCAATTTATTGCGCAAAAGGTGTAAATTTACAAATCGTCCGTTACATTAACATGCAACATAGTGTGCATGTTTTACGTAATAGTATATACCCTCATGCTTCACCTTTAGTAATCGATTATTGCGAGGAACTGTCGACTAAAAAAATTCAAAAAAGTTGTAAGCTAGCGACAGTAACATATTTAGAAAATGGAACAAGTATCGATAAAAATACCTTAAAAGATTTTAATGTTTGTGTAAAATCTACAATAGTATACGAAAGAGTTGTAAAAGATGGCTGTCTGCTTATGTCATCGACAAGAAAAAATAAACGTTCTGACAACAGTTTCGCAATGCTCTCCGACAATACCTTTATTCGAATACTCTATTTTTTAGTAGATAATAAAAATAAAAAAGAAATTACTCTTTGTAATATTGTGAATACATCAACTTCAATATGTAATTTTTTAATTTTAATACGTAATATTGGAACTGAAATTATAGCTATAGAAACAAAAAAAATTAAACAAGTATGCGTTTTTATACAAGTACATGAAAATTGCTATATAGCAACATTGCCAAATAGTTATCATTATTAATGTATTTACGTATAACACTAAACATTTTAAAAATATCGTTGAAATATTAATTGTATTGTAAATATTATTGTAATATAGACAAAATAATCACAGGAATCTTATCAATACCGTGAGCATTTCAAATATCACATTACACAATATACAAAGTATAGAAAAAAAAGTAATATGTTCAATAGTATCCATTATATCATTTATATCAATTGTATTAAATAAAATTATATCCTTTTTTAATAATATTAAAAATATTTTATTTTTAATCAACAACTTTTATTATTTTTGCACCTTTTCACCAAATATTTCAGGATATAAAATTCTACAATACTATTTCGTTAACTATTATATCTGATAATTTCTGTAAAGATCGTACACACGCATGCACGCCGCATACACACAAATTATGAAATTATAAAAGTAGAACCTATATGATATATGAGATCGCATTTCAGATCTCATATGAGATTTTGGCACGATACATGATATGAGATCTCATAAGAGAATTATATGTGTTAGTGTATGAGACCTCATATGAGAGCACATATGAGGTCTCATGTGTGTTCTCACATGATTTTTTTCAGTAGGGATGTCATGACAGCCGGTCATGAAGTAAGCAACAAGAAAACCAATCCGCATTGCGGAAAAACGACAACAATAGATTCGAGTATCGATGACATGCCCTTTTTAGAAAAGGACTAGAACACTACAGGCGCGCGCTACGCGCGCGCATTTATTTTATTTCACGACGAATAGAACACTATTAGGCGCGCGTTACGCGCGCGCATTTATTTTGTTTCACGACGAATATACAACCATACATTTTATATATTTTTATTTATTAGAAGTAAAGAGGTAAGTCGCTAATACCGACATAGGTCCTCTAAAGCGACACTTTCTTATTTCTCGAAAACTAAACACTGCACTTTATTAATGCTGATAAAAACATAATTTACTTATATAATTAAAGACATAAAAACCCATACTTTATACATTTATTGGTTTATATATATATACATTGTATATATATATATATGTGTGTGTGTGTGTGTGTGTGTGTGTGTGTGTGTGTGTGTGTGTGTGTGTGTGTGTGTGTGTGTGTGTGTGTGTAATATTAATATTTTGTATTTATATAAACACACACACACACACACACACACACGTATATGTGTCCTATATAAAGCTATTATATATATAATTAATGCTTAAGGATAAATTGCACATGCACACGTATATTTTATTCTTCAATCAATATGTGTGTGTGTATGTATTATACATATGATATATACGAGTATACACACATGCATAATTTGTTATTTAATCAATAATAATATGTGTCTTTTTACAGACAATCGTAGTGATTATGAATCAAAAGAACCGTATTTACATTTCAAAAAAGATTATATTGAAACATCTAAATTAAATACTACTTTACGTAATAATACGTACGAAAGCGAAGAGATGCTTGTCTCTGAAGAAATTGATGATACTACTACGAATTGTGACGGATGCAACAACAATGAAAACGAAAAGATTTACTCTATAGATGAAGATCTATTCCAGAACAGATGTATGGAGGAAGGAATCGAGGATAATAATCCTTGTCATACTGAACCAACAATTATTAATGACGCAAACATAAAACATGACAATACCATAATGTTTGAAAGTTCTAAAACAACTGTTGATGAAGTTGTGCAAATGATACACAGTTACTGTGTTCGTTTCAATAGTTCAGATGAAGCAAGGTTTGCCTTATTTAATATAGCAAGTATTTGGGCGGGTCCTAAGTTTTCAAATTTCATGAATTCGAAATATATGATAAGCAAACGTTTGGATCCTCCAGAAGAATTATTTCAATATATATTTTATTGTAGTAAATGTAATTGTTTATTAGACAAATTTTATAGAAAAGATTTGTTAACAACTACTTATCGGCATTGCGAGAAATGTTAAGAGACATATAAAATGAGTACTAATTCTTCCAACTGTTTCGTAAGTACAGATGTAAAATATCAAGTACAGGTTCTTTTACAAAATTCAAATGTGCGCAAATTATTATTTCAAAACATTAAGGATATTGAGAATAGGCTAAAAAATAAAAATTTAAATATTGTTGATATTCACGACGGTGAATTATATAGAAGACTTTACAATAATAAACGCGAAAAAACAGTATTATTAACTTTTAATTTTAATTTAGATGGTGCACCTATTTCTAAAAGTAGCAAAAGTTCTATGTGGCCCATCCAACTAATAATTAATGAATTGCCGCTAAAAATACGGTTTAGAAATATACTACTTGCAGGAATATGGATTACAAAGTCTGAACCTAGCTCACAATTTATGAATTTATATATAAATGTTTTTATTAATCAGATTCGTGATTTGATGACAAATGGTATTGTCATAGACATAGAAAATGGTCAAAAATGTAATTTTATATTACAACCCCTTTGTTCATCGGTTGACTCTGTTGCCCGGCCTATAATACAAAATCGCTTCCAATTTAACGGTTATTTCGGCTGTAGTTGGTGCTATCAGTATGGGGAGTATTTCAACGGTGCTATGCGATACCCTTTTATGGATGATGATCCGCCTTTAAGAGATCATGAATCATATATTAAAGACATGAAGTACGTTGAAGAAATAGGCAGACCATTTAAAGGTGTTAAAGGTTTCGCAGAAATTACTCAATTGGAAAATTTTGATTGTGTTTGGGGATTACCGTATGATTATATGCATGGTATTTTGCTTGGTGCTGTTAATACTTTATGGACAAAGTTTTGGGCAAATAACAAAAAAGAAGAATATAATTTATCCAAAAGTGATATAAGAAACATTGAGAAACGATTGTTAAGTATTAAACTGCCTAGTGAAATTCACAGATCACCACGATTATTTAATAGTGGAAAATGGAAAGCAAGTGAATGGAGATCTTGGCTATTATATCTTAGCATTCCATGTCTTTTAGGAATAATGAAAACAAAATATTTAAGTTCTTTTGCGCTTTTAGTTGCACACATAAGCTTTTATCTGAAAGTATAACAATAGAAGATTTAAGACAATGCAAGATTGATCTTATGTATTTCACTGCGCAATGTGAAGAATTTTATGGAAAAAGTAGTATGAATTTCAATACTCATGCATTACTTCATGTTGTTGATAACGTATATAAAAGTGGCCCACTTTCTTCGACTTCTGCTTTCCCTTATGAAAATGGAATTTTTGTGCTAAAGCAGAAATTAACTGGTCCGAAAGGAGCTTTAATACAAATGTCTAAACGTCTAATCCAGAAAACTATTTTAGAAACCGAGTTGTTAAGTACATCTGATAATAAACCTTCCCGCTTCTGTAAAAATATTTTGCGTAATCATTTTATATTGAAAGAAACAGAGTTGAAAACCAATTCAGGTGTAATTCTTTTAGCGGAAGATAATAATCTAAATACAAATATTAAACAAATTTTAAATAATAATTTTGCTAATATAAGATTAGAAGATGTAAAAGCTTTTAATAAAGCAGTTTATAAAAATGTCATATATACTACTACTTGTTATAAAAGAGAAACAAAAACTGATGACAAATTTTTTGAAAGTTTAACTGGTGATATAATTGAAATATTCAAAATTGTTTTATATAAAAATGAATCTTATATTTTAGGATATAAACATAATGTACAGTTTCTGTGTATAGAGAACGTGATAATTGATTCATTTTTTAAGATAATATCTCAATCTCATGATCTCCATTTATTTGCTTTTCAAGATATCAAGAAAAAGGTTGTATATATCAACGTCGAGAATGGACCATACTTTTGTCGAATGCCGAACACTTATGAGATCCAATAATATTTTCCGTGATATTATACTTGTATTTTTTAATATAAAATATGAAATATCTTGTCAGGGTTTTCACTTTTTCATAACTTTACCTTAATACTTTTTTACATAGAATAATGAGTAGAATCGATTGTTATAAAAAAAGAGAAATATTTAAATAAATTCAATACATTTTGCAAATATATTGATATGCTTGTGTAATGATTAGTATCTATCTTTAATCGATGTCTCTCGTTAATTCAGCAAAATTATTAAAAAGTGAATACTTTTGTAGAATATAGCATTATTTTATGCATAAACTAAACATATCGCTTTTGTAACTTTTTTTCAAAAGATATTCCTGAATTCATTTTCTTTGTTTCCTTGCAAAATAAACTCTGCAAATGTATATTGATTGGATTATACTCAGCAGATACTAATGTCCACTGGATCATATATTTGTAATACTTGCAATACTGTATATGTATACTCTGTTACTATTAGATACAACTCAGTATCTGGAAGATTAACGTTATTATTGTCACACATTGTATATTATATTGTACCACGACTCTTTCCTCATACGTTCAATCTCTCTCTCTTTCTCACCGTTGAATATATGACTTCTTTTTGATAGAAATATCTTTTGAAAATTTAGCATTTACATGTTACACCTTTCATAACAGTTACAGTATCCATTTCTTTGTAATATTTGCATTTGGTAAAATATAAGCAGTATATATAGAACTGCAGAACGAATAATTGTTTTTGTCATCACTTACATTTAATTTTTTAGTGCTGCAGACGCTGATAAGAATTTTATTTCTTTCTTGCTTATAGATTAATCAGTTTCAGAAAATTATTCTTGTTTAGAAGCAACTAAAGCGGATTATTACAGTATTCATCCATTACTGCACTGCAGTTGTCGATTTACACATAGAAGAATTTGCTATAATTCACTACTCCTCCATGCACTTCTTTTTCTTCTTCCTCTTTTTTAAACTGTAAAGTATTAATATTTAACTCTATGTCATCAGATACCTAAAAATAAAATATGAATTTTTAACAAGAAGCAAATAAGTAGATACACTACAGGTAACAATAATTGCTAAACATGATTTAATAAAGGCATAACAGGAAATAAATGTTTCTTTGGAATATCTTTGAAGAAAGTTGATTCAAGTTTTCTTCCTAACTTTTTAGAAGAGCTTTTAGTATTTGAAAACTAAAGATATTGTCATATTGTCTTTGTTTCATAACCATATAATCATGTATATAAAGTTAACTATGTCTATTAGAAATAATTATTAATTAAAATATAAGTTATGTGTGCTTAAATGTGTGTGTGTGTGTGTGTATATATAAAAATTTACCTTTCAATAGCTTGGGAATAAGAAGGAAATTATTAGTAATATTTTTAAATTGTTTTACATAACCGTGTTATAAGGCCTGATGGGCACATAGGAAAACTTAAGCAGTTAAAACGTAAGAGTAAGGAAATATCAGCCAAACACAGTCAAGAAATTAAGACATTGCATAAGCGGTATCCAAACTGTAATTGATTTCTTTATTACTGCTTACGTCTTTATTGTTGAAGATTTTCTATGTGCCCGGGCCTTTTAATACAGACCAGAGGTTATAATGAAAGTGAGACGTACGGTTTCTCTACTAATAATCTCTACTAATGACAAGGTTGCGAAAAGTGAGATGATATATGCAATATATAGGGGGGTTTTTTCAGTTCCTCCTCGGATGAAGAGGGGTTAGGTGCCTTGTACGCTAAGGTAATTGGCACAATAACATTAAACCTTGAAATATGGTAACACACTAAATAACTTTGTCTATCTTCCTAAAAAATGACTTAAAAATTATATACAGAATATCAAGTCTTTTTGATCTAATCAATCGGATAATGTCAATTTCCTCGTAGAAATCCACAGCTCTAAGTTCCAAGTCCAATAACACTCTTAAATCGTCGTATTTGTGACACTGTAATAACAAATGGCCCAGATCCTCCCTCTCGTGTCCACACGTACATCTCTCACTATCAGTATAACCTTTTCTCATCAGAGAAACACCAAGATTGAAATGATTCGCCCTAATCCTATTTATTAACGTCACGCAATATCTCTCGAGGTTAATACCCCAGAACCAAGGTTTGACAGCGCCACGCTCATAAAAATTGTGGAAATAAAAAATGCCCTTGTGTGCAGAATCCTGTATTATCGATCGTTGGGTCGCGTCCCAAGTCTCCTCTCAAATGCACTTCATAAAATCCCCCACTGGGATTTCGATGGAAGGGTCCGCCTCCTCTTCAGACGCTTCCTTAGCCAGACGATCCGCCAACTCGTTACCCTCAATCCCGACATGGGCAGGGATCCAGACCAGCACAACCCTCTTTCCATGTACCTTTTCCAACTCATATATAATCGTTCTGGCTTCAGTAATGTATCGATTTTTATGTACGTTTAAATGATTATTGCGGATAGACATAAGGGCCGATTTACAGTCCGACAAAATGACTATGTCCCGATCTCTTGATTGTCTCTGTATTAGCATAAGTTGTAGAGAAGATTTCACAGCAAAAGCCTCCGCAGTGTATGATGAACATAAGTATGGCAGGCTCATTTGTAGGCAAAGTCCTCATCACATATGACCATACTAGCGCCAGTGGATCGTTTTTTCTCATCATATGAGCCATCTGTATATATAATTTCTGGAGAGGATCCCAGATCGTACGACTCGATAATATCCTGGATAAGACTCTGTCTAGAACTGCCATATCCAGGTCCACCGTCGGAGAAAAGTATGGGCCCCGAATGACCCTTGGAATATCTCGAACTTTCTCGTGGCGCCAATTTCCGCTCTGAATTTACTCGTCCTTTTCCAGATTTCAGTAAGGAGAGAGAACCTGTACATAGGCTGGACAAAACGTGCATAACTCTCACAGTCAGCCAAGCGTTGGAACTTATTATATAGTCCATTATGGTTATATGCTACAGTCTTATTTACAAAATTACAGCCCAGCATGAATGCGCGATCTCTTAGTAATCTCACCTTGGCCTCGGCTATTACTACGTTATTTGGAGTGCTGTTTCTGTAGCCAAGTGCCGTACGAAGACCCAGGTATTGAGCCCGTTCCAACCTCAACTGGGTCGCAGCATCTCTGGGAAAATACACAAAAATACCATAATCCGTGATAGACCTAACGAGACTCTTGTATAACATGAGTGCCGTGTTAACCTCCATGCCTCTAGAAACGCCACACAAGTATCGGATAATCGAGTTCGCCTTGGATACCTTAGATCTTATTCCTGAACCTGACGGTCAAATTTGAGCCTATGTCAAGCCAATGCCCAAGAATTTCGCCCCGTTGCTGTTATACACATCGTAGTCGCGATCCGGATAGACAGCTCCTTATCACATAGCCGCCTCCTAGAGAATTCCACAAGGACCGTTTTTTTTGGTTCAAGGTCGGAGACCAATTTTCCTTAGTCTCTCGGCTATTATGTTCACAGCCTGTTGGAGGATATCTTGTTTCTTCTGCGATTCGGGCCAAAGACATACAGTCCAATGTCGTCAGCAAACTCAACGGCCTCAACGCCCTCAGGAGGTTAGCACACAGACCCCGGTATAGAGAGAATACAATGCGGGCTGAGAACGCACCCTGCGGAGTCCCCTGAAAATTAACCGATCCACAGATTCCTGAGAATGACTATAAACTCGCCCTCTACGATACAGCCAACTTCCAATGAATCTGATCATACTCGAGGGGCAATTGAGCGCTATAAGTGTCTCCAGCATAGTGGGGAATCGACGTTGTCGTATGCGGACGCAACGTCGAGAAAAGCCGCCAACGTGTATTCCCCGCACACGGGACGATTTGATGTCCGCAACGTCCTTGCTAAGTTGTCGGCGCAAGACTTGCCCCTTCTAAAACCGCTCTGCGACGGGCTGAACTTGTCCTCCTTCTCGGCCCACCATATCAATCGCTCATTAATCATACGTTCCATTAGTTTCCCGATGCACGATGATAATGATATAGGACGAACCTTTTCCTTGCCAACCTTATCTATGAAAATTACCTGATACTCCTGCCAATCAGACGGTAAAATGCCCGTCTTCCAAACAATATTGAAGAGTTCCAGCAAACATCTTCTTACCAGGATCCGACAAGGTTCTGATCATTTTGTACTCCATACCATCAAGGCCAGGAGCCGAGTCTCTCCTAAATTTGGATCGCTCTATCCAGTTCCGGTCGACTGAACGGGGCCTCAAGTCGTCATCCTCGTCAGCATCAAGAGCCGTAATTGGTTCGGTACCCACAATGGCGGGGCCAAGTTGTCAATTGACCTTCTGACCTCATCTTCTCTGTTCTTGGTGGTCCATGTATTCCATGGGACATTTTTCCAGAATTCGTAGTATGCGCATGATTTCCATACGTATCCTAGGCTCGTGAACTATTGATGTCCTTGCAAAAGTTTCGAAACTCGCTCTTTTCTTTCTC
>NW_027249809.1:0-72747 GCF_030848795.1 Temnothorax nylanderi
GAAACCGATTTCCTCGGTGCAATGGTCGAAACGAGGTGACGATTTGTCACGACGATTATAATCGTTGCCAGTGTAGTCGATTAAAGTCTTAATTAGGTAATTATATTGATTGGCGAAGTAAATGTTACTTATTCGGTTTTAATCTTTAAATAATGCACCAAGTAAAAATTGTAAGTAACTGCACGTACAGATGAAATTAATGAGAAATATTAAACTGGACGGTCCTGCTATTTACCATTGCACCGAGGAAATTGGTCCTCGTATGTAACGATACGTCGTAGAGTACAATTTTGATTTGGCTGTAAGTTTTTGGTATTTCGCGATGCAACATTTTCGCGAGTTAATCCTAAATAATGCACCGAATAAAATATTGCAAGTAACCGTACGTACAGATGAAATTAATTGGGAAATATTTAAACTGGTCGGTCCTGCTATTTACCATTACACCGAGGAAATTGGTCCTTGTATGCAACGATACGTCGTAGAGTATAAATTTTGATTTGGCTCTGTAAGCTTTTGATATTTCGCGATGCAACATTTTCGCGAGTTAATCCTTAAATTAATTAAGACTTTAATCGACTATACTAGCAATGATCATAATCGTGGCAACGTTTATAATCGTCGTGACAAATCGTCACCCCGTTTCGACCATGGATTCGGGTCCTTCTAAAATTGATGTAATTTAGATGGTTATATTATAAGCATCTTAAAATTATTATTTAGATAGGATACTTATAATATCTCGTGAAAATGTTGCATTACGAAATACCAAAAACTTACAGCCAATCAAATTTGTACTCTACGACGTATCGTTATATGCGAGGACTGATTTCCTCGGTGCAATGGTAAATAGCAGGACCGCCCAGTTTAAATATTTCCCATTAATTTCATCTGTACGTGCGGTTACTTGCAATATTACTCGGTGCATTATTCACAGGATTAACTCGCGAAAATGTTGCAATGCGAAATACCAAAAACTTACAGCCAAAATCAAATGTGTACTCTACGACGTATCGTTACATGCGAGGACCGACTTCCTCGGTAAATAGTAGGACCGAACAGTTTAATATTTTCCAATTAATTTCATTTGTACGGTACGGTTACTTACAATATTTTACTCGGTGCATTATTTAAAGATTAAAACCGAATAAGTAGCATTTACTTCACCAATCAATAATTAACCTAATTAAGACTTTAATCGACTATACTAGCAACGATTATAATCGTCGTGACAAATCGTCACCTCGTTTCGACCATGGATTCTGGTCCTTCTAAATTGATGCAAATTAGATGCTTATATTATAAGCATCCTATCTGAATAATTAAATTTAGGATGCTTACAATATAACCATCTAAATTTCATCAATCTTAGAAGGACCAGAATCCATGGTCGAAACGGGGTGACGATTTGTCACGACGATTATAATCGTTGCCACGATTATAATCATTGCCAGTATAGTCGATTAAAGTCTTAATTAATTTAAGGATTAACTCGCGAAAATGTTGCATCGCGAAAATATGAAAAACTTACAGAGCCAAATCAAAATGTATACTCTACGACGTATCGTTACATACGAGGACCAATTTCCTCGGTGCAATGGTAAATAGCAGGACCGACCAGTTTAAATATTTTCCAATTAATTTCATTTGTACGGTACGGTTACTTACAATATTTTACTCGGTGCATTATTTAAAAATTAAAACCGAATAAGTAGCATTTACTTCACCAATCAATAATTAACCTAATTAAGACTTTAATCGACTATACTAGCAACGATTATAATCATTGCCAGTATAGTCGATTAAAGTCTTAATTAATTTAAGGATTAACTCGCGAAAATGTTGCATCGCGAAATATATGAAAAACTTACAGAGCCAAATCAAAATGTATACTCTACGACGTATCGTTACATACGAGGACCAATTTCCTCGGTGTAATGGTAAATAGCAGGACCGACCAGTTTAAATATTTCCCAATTAATTTCATCTGTACGTACGGTTACTTGCAATATTTTATTCGGTGCATTATTTAAGGATTAACTCGCGAAAATGTTGCACCGCGAAATACCAAAAACTTACAGCCAAATCAAAATTGTACTCTACGACGCATCGTTACATACGAGGACCAATTTCCTCGGTGCAATGGTAAATAGCAGGACCGTCCAGTTTAAATATTTCTCATTAATTTCATCTATACGTGCGGTTACTTACAATATTTTACTTGGTGCATTATTTAAAGATTAAAACCGAATAAGTAACATTTACTTTACCAATCAGTAATTAACCTAATAAGACTTTAATCGACTATACTGGCAACGATTATAATCGTCGTGACAAATCGTCACCTCGTTTCGACCATGGATTCTGGTCCTTCTAAATTGATGAAATTTAGATGCTTATATTATAAGCATCCTATCTGAATAAAAATTTAGAATGCTTATAATATAAGCATCTAAATTTCATCAATTTTAGAAGGACCAGAATCCATGAAATTTAGATGCTTATATTATAAGCATCCTATCTGAATAAATAAATTTAGAATGCTTATAATATAAGCATCTAAATTTCATCAATTTTAGAAGGACCAGAATCCATGGTCGAACTGGGTGACGATTTGTCACGACGATTATAATCGTTGCCAGTATAGTCGATTAAAGTCTTAATTAGGTTAATTATTGATCGGCGAAGTAAATGTTACTTATTCGGTTTTAATCTTTAAATAATGCACCAAGTAAAATATTGTAAGTAACCGCACGTACAGATGAAATAATGAGAAATATTTAAACTGGACGGTCTGCTATTTACCATTGCACCGAGGAAATCGGTCCTCGCATGTAACAATACGTCCTAGAGTCCTAGAGTAAAAATTTTGATTTGGCTGTAGTTTGCCCGTATTTCGTGGGCCAACATTTTCGTGTGTTAATTCTTAAATAATGCACCGTGTAGAATATTGCAAGTTCTCAAGTAATAACCAACGTATAGATGAAATTAATGGAGAAATAGTAAACTGGACGATCCTGCTATTGACCATTGCACTGAAGAAATCGGTCCTCATGTAACAATACGTCCTGCAGTAAAAGTTTTGATTTGTCTGTAATCTGTCGATATTTCGTGGGCCAACATTTTGTGTGTTAGTCCTTTAATAAAGCACTGAGTAAAATATTTCAAGTAATCGAAAGTACAGATGAAATCAATCGACAAATAGTTTAACTAGGCGGTCCTACTATTTACACATTGCAATGAGGAAATCAGTTCTCAAATTTAATGATACACTGAGAAAAAATTATTCTGCATTTTAGTAAATATTAGTTTGCATACAACTGTTACTCTATTTATAAAAAGAAGAAAGTTTTCTTTTTTATTTTAGAATACTTTTTTCTCAGTAAATACACGTGTACTAATGTATAAAAGGAAAATTTTTTTTATTTTAGTAAATGGGGTCACAGTTGTATGCAAACCAATATTTACTAAAATGCAGAACATTTCTTTTCTCATAATCAGTGTATGTCGTACAGTAAAGGTTTGATTTGGCTGTAACCTGTCGGTATTTCGTGGGCCAACATTTTCGTGTGTTAATCCTTAAATAATGCACCGAGTAGAATATTGCAAGTTCTCAAATAATAACTGAACGTATAGATGAACATAATTAAGAAATAGTTAAACTGGGCGGTCCTGTTATTTACCATTGCACCGAAGAAATCGGTCTCGCATGTAACAATACGTCCTAGAGTAAAAATATTGATTTGGCTGTAGTCTGCCCGTATTTCGTGGGCCAACATCCAACATTTTCGTGTGTTAATCCTTAAATAATGCACCGAGTAAAATATCGCAAGTTCTCAAGCAACTGAACGTACAAATGAAATTAATTGAAAAATATTTAAACTGAGCGGTCCTGCTATTTACCATTGCACCGAAGAAATCGGTCCTCGCATGTAACAATACGTCCTAGAGTAAAGTTTTGATTTGGCTGTAGTCTGTCCGTATTTCGTGGGCCAACATTTTTACCTGTTAATCTCTAAATGATGCGCCGAGTAAAATATTACAAAGATTCAAGTAACCGAACGTACGATAAAATTAATTGAGAAATAGTTAAACTGGGCGGGACTGCTATTTACCATTGTACCGATAAATACGGTCCTCGCATGTAACGATACGTCGTAGAGTATAACTTTGATTTGGCTGTAATCTCTTGGTATTTCGCAGTCCATGATTTTCGCTTTTAATCCCTAAATTATGCGTTGTGTAAAATATAGCTTATGCGAAGTATACGTAAAATTTGTCGAGGAATAATTTATTTGGTCGGACATGCTATTATCCATTATTTCGTGGAAATCGGTCCTCGCATGTGACGATACGTTTAGTAAAAGTTTTGTTTCAGCTATAATTTTTACTTATGTTTTCATTATTTTCATGCGTTTTTTCTTAAATAATGCACTGAATATAATATTTGAAAATTTCAAGTAACCGAACATGAAATTATTCGAAAAGTATAACTGGTCAGAGTCCTGCTGTTTGCTATTACATCGATGAAATCAGCGAAGAAGTCGAAAAACTTTTTTCTACAGTGTATCGTCGTAGAAGTTTGTATGGAAATCGATTTCTTTACTGTAACAACAAAAAGTAGAACCTCGTAACATTTTAATTAATTAGTTTATTTATTGATGTTAATTATTTTAATTCTAATTTTAATTAAATTGACTAATTTAAATTTATAATTACAACTTTATCAAGCACAACGCAGTAACAATGATTTAACATAACTTCTTTTTAACATAACTTTTAGTAAAAGATAGCATTTTAAAAGCACACTGTACATTTAGTAGCTTGATGCTTATTCCTTTTTAAATAGTAAAATATTGGTAGATGTTCTTTATTATGAATAAATAATTCATTATGTGCTAAATATATAAGTATATAAACAGCTTGATTGGACTCTCTAAACATTTTGGATTTTATATTTAAGAATGAATATGCTCAAAGAATGATGATACAACTTAATTCAGTAAAATTGTTCAGATAAGGAGGTCCCGGTTTTTTACATTGCATATATCTAATTACCGGTACCGGTCCTTATAATTCACAAGGAAACACGGCCCTACTTTGTTACGTTACATATCTTTGTATAAACTAGTACCGGGCCTGATAAGTTACCTTTCATATAGAAAATTACTGGGTCGGACCCAGCATGTGCCAAAAGTCCTGGTATGTGTTATTGCATCTCCGAAATGGTCCCGACATTATACAAACCATAAAGATATATATATATATATATATATATATATATATACATATATATACATATATTATACATACGTACGTACATACATCCATACAATATACATACACATGCATAATCTCTGTTTTAGATTCGCGACATACAACTGGTAGGCGGGGCAAACGCATCGAAATTTACGAGGGCGGTGTTGAGGCATGTCATGACTGATTCACTGGCGAAAATTTATTCCTGGTCTGGGCAGCGTAAACACTGAAGTTCAGTTCAACTGTATTTGTCAATTGATTATCAGTGAGTTTCTTGAAAATCAAAATATAATTCAAAACCTGCTTATATAAACGTGTCTTATGAAGCACTTTTTTTGTTGCAGAAACTATTTCCAAGCAAACAGATGCGACCAGAACGAGCATCAAAGAAATCATTAAATCGTGGTTGCAACATGCAACGGACAGGATGCGATAACTAATTGCGATAAGTTTCTATAAGTTTACTAGTTTTTATAAGTTGTACACTAAGTAAATTCATAATAAGTTCATATATATAGTTCATATATTATATAAGTTTATAATAAGTTCAATAAATAATAAGTTTTGTATACTTTGTATAAGTTTGTACAAATTTTGTATACTCATAACTTTATATAAATTCGTCGTTTCTATATAACTTCTATATAACTATATAACTTTTGAATATATGAAATAATAAAAACTGATCATTAAAAAATGCGAGATTTTTTAATTATGTATATTCGGGACGCGAGGAGTTACGTTTCAGGGGATATTGTCCATGGTGATTCAATATATTATAGAAGCCCACGAAAAGTTACTCCTTTACGCCTTCAAAGTATACAATAAAGAAAACGGAAATACGGAACTTAACCGTAAGGTAAAATGTATTATGATAGAAAATACTGTATTAAAATATTAATAATGTTTAACTTCTGATATAACTATTATAACATAATACATCTGACGTTGAAGCATATGCTTACCGTTAAGTCTTTTCTGTTATTATACACTTTAACTTACATTTCTATTTCGTACAGAGATCGAGGAATAGCGATGGGCGCGTTCATCAGGTGCCAATAGTTGCAAAGCTGTTCAGTGTTTCTAGTGGTTCAGTTTTCGATGTGGTTAAGACCATTTTTGTAGCCCAATCGGAAAAGTAAACCACTAGAAACATTAAACAACTTGCAACTGTTAGCATGTGCTAAACGGGCTCAATGCGATTCTTTTATGGATTAGAGCAAGGACTCTCACAGAACTCTTTTCAAAATGCCCTGAACAGCGCAAGAGTTCTTATCGAGCCTTTGCAGTCTCTTTAGAACTCATTTAGAACTCTTTTATAACTCTATTTGAACTTTCGACCTTTTTTAGAACTCTATTTGAACTCTTTCGAATCCTTTTGAACTCTTTTCGAACTCTTTAAGGAATACTTTTCCGTTTTTCAGACATCATTTGGAATTTACAAAAGAACTCGTAAATGCTGACATAACTTCGAATTCGTAAAGAATCACTTACGAATTCATTTCGGACAGAAATGGGATTCATTGGGGAATTCATTTTGGAAACTACGAATTCATGTCAAATTCTTTTGGAATTCTCTTTGCTATCTGGGTAGTTTCTACTGCATTGAAATCTTGCATAGAAAAAAATGTATTAGCATATCGCGCAAGAATCATCGATATCTAAGTAAACAATTAATCAAATATATACAGTATATATGCGTACATCTGGATTAATCCGAAAGCTTAGTCTCCATCTTTTGAAACATAAAATAATTTTATGCCACAACAGTGAAGTGCGGAATATAAATAAAATGCGCCATTTAACAATAACTTCTAAGGTAACAAGTTTAATCTACGGTGACCTAAATTTAAACGTGAAAAGAAATTAAATTATTTCAATGAGTTCTCGAATCGTCCCCAATCAGAAATAGACATGAGTCACGTAGAAACGAATTTCCTAATTCGTCTGAATTATTCGATACAATGTTCTAGTTTAAATGTGACACTACTTTGTAAAATGTTAAGTTTTATTGTTTTCTCTACTCTACGATCAATATAACAATCTTTATAAATTTCTTTCTAAATAAAAATATTCTACACAATCGGAAAACTATTTTACAACATGAGTAAAGAACGAAGTCAAAAAGCGAAATAATCAATTTTGACGCGATTAAAGGGGATCATCAATGGCGATTGTATTAAACTCTAGTCCATACTGACTAAGAATCGCGGATTATGCGTGAAAATTGTAGAGTTTCTTGACAACTCTTATGTACAGATGGATTCAAGTGTTTCTGGCTTCATTCATCTGGTCCCATGCCTACTTGTTCAGTATGTCCGTTCATTACCAGTTCTTCAGTAAGGAAATTAGCTTTAAAAAATCAATTAATTTCAATTAATTTGCGCATCTGCAAAGAGATTCTCGAAGATTGGATAATAATAACTACTTACCTCATAATTTTGTATCATAAAATAAATATTTGCATAAATATTAGTTTGAATGCGACCTTCAATCTGAGTTTGGGCAGCAACTCCCTTTGAGGAATAATTTTGTACCACATTGTAAGCTTCTGTCGACCATTTACCTGCAAAAGAGTAACATCAAAGTATAATTACATATCCAAAGATAAATAATTTTGAGTGTAGAGATGTATATATCTAAAATCTACTTACACGTAGGAGTTGATAATAATCTCGTTGATTGAAATGTGGCTTGGATCAGTCAACTCGCGAAACTGTAATATAATAATAAATCGATTAGAATTTTCGGAAACATTACTCATACGATTCTTTCACACGATGACGGTTAATGTTAATTTTCGATTACCTTATTATTACGTTTCGCGTGTTCTATACTTGTCGTCATGACGAAACATCTGACCGAGACATTGCGCTTCTTGGCTATCTCAATATATCTCTTTTTCGAAGCTGGATCAGGATTGGTATTGTCTATAACTTTACTTTTTCCTTGATTCAAGCATTGTTGGACTGCAGCAATGCACTTCTGCCAGCTGCCTAAAGTGTCTCTGTTGACGTATCCGTATTCCTTCAGATAATTCTTTGCAAAATGCGATTTTCCGGAGTCTGGACTGCCGACCATAAGTACCACCTGTTAATGGATATCTATAAGCACGAGGAAAGAGCGGGCCTCTGTTCACATTTGACGTTCACGATGATATTCGTGTTATGCACGATGCTTCTGTTGAAACCGAGGAATCACATGCCGGAAAATTTTACTTAGGTATTTATCATTAAAAGAATACTTTGTATAATTCTCTTTTATGTTATTTCTCATTAGATCATGGTACGAGAGGAACAAACACATTTTTCCAGCGAGTAGATGGGATCCTTTGATCCAACGAAAAGTTATGACAAGTATACAGTGTCGGATAAAAATAGGAAGAAAAATAAAATCTGATAAACTTAGATTCAACGAATTGTCCAATTTCGTTTAAAGGATTCAGATTCAAAGGACTGTAATTTAGTAGAGCTACATAATCGAGTAAATGAATTAAATATTATCACATAACTGAATGAATTGCGTGCCTAATCGCAATATTACATACATTAAAATAACATGCCAACATTGTGATATTGCTTCATAAGTTTTATCACTTAGTATCTTTACCTTAGTTACAATAAAATCGTAAAACGTATAATGGTGCGGTAATATAAGAAAGATCCTCCTCGACATACATTAACTGATCTACCATTACTGTTTTAAGCTCGCTGAATTCACGCTTCGGAACTTCTAAACATCTCTGAAGAAGCTGATAGATAGAATTACCTGTATGTGAAAATTTAATTTATGCAGTAGAACATTATATATCACGCCAATGTTACTCCAAAAGTGACACTGGAGTATTTTAATAACTTAAAAATTCTCTAAATCACTGAGACATTCACCTTTCTTCATTATAACACTCCGACGATAGCCAGATCCATCCCAATAACTGAATGTGATCTCAATTTCTTCTTCCTTCAACGCGTTCTGCTTTCTAGCCCATTCTTGCCTCAATTCTTCCTTAAGTTTATTTCCTCCTCCTCCTTTCCCTATCTGGCAAGAAACTTGTATCTACATCTGGATTTTTCTTAATCTTCTTAATCGCGAGGCCATCAGATTGCTCATTTTCTGACTGCGGGGATTTTTCGGCATTGTCTCATCCAGATTAAAAAACAAAGCTTGAATCTGTCTCTTCTGTTTGTTCTTTTCTTTTCTGCTCTTTTTCACGTTCCTTGTATCAAAGCATGATATGTATGACTAGATGACATTCAGAGCACTGGGCGAAAATCACATAACATTCAGAGCACTGGGCAGAAATCACATGTGTATATATATATATATATATATATATATATATATATATATATATATAATCACGGCAAACCGCATATATAACATCGTGTTATTTTTATTTTAGGAAATTATTTCATATTAACTCAATAGGCGTTAAACTTGCATACATAGGGAGCTTTCCAACAAGTGACACAAGCCGACACAAACGTCGTTCTATCTTTCTTTTTTGGCAATGAGTAACAAAGACAAACCGGTAATCTAACCTATACTACGTTTACGCGAGCGTTACTTAATTCTGTTTAGTAACTTACGAAAACGATACGATAACTTACGATAATTCCTTCGCGTAAACGGGATCTCTTCGGCATCAGCTCCATGCCGTCATATATCTAGGTTAACCTGTGTAAACACTCGCGTAATCGCGTAAACGTAGTATAGTAAGTAACAGTAATATATATAGAATAATAGATATATAATTACATATAAAACAATTACCTTGATTAATCGTCGCGTCGCGTAAAGAGTCACGGTCGGTCTCGCTCCGACACTACCGTGTCTCTCGATAGGTTAACTGAACTGTCAGTGACAGCGCACTGAACGCACTATCTGCACTGCGCGCAGCCGCGCAGTACACACTTACACACACGTATTAACTGAACTGACTGTGACAGCGCGCTGGCGAAAGCGCCGCCAGTGTCGAAAAAGTGAAAGTGACATTACTCTGTTATATGTATGTTATAATCGCAGCGTTAGGAGGAGGAGGAGAAGTAGGGGAGACCGGGGCTAACCGTCAGTTTTTTTTCCGTGCCGATTTTTACAAGAAATAAATAATTTTAGTTAAATGTGGTATACCACTGTAAAGAGTGAACCTTTAGCTACAAAATTTATATAGGAATTTTATCTACGTCGCTTTGTTTAACCGGTATAGAGCAAAAACGACAACGGTGGAAAAATTGAAATCTCAAAAATGCCGGGTTTAACCGTCACACTGCATTTTCAATACATATACGTACATCTAATCCTGAAAAATGATAGGATAATCTTAATAATTGTTTTTAAGAGAAAAATATAAAAATTTATTAAAATTTTTATGCGAAACGTTATTAAAAAATAGTTACGAGGGTTCCTCTTTCCGCAGAAGTTACTCGCCCGACTTGTTTCACTCCTCGACGTCCGATGACTCTATTCGGTGTCTGAACGGTTGTAATTCCCGTCTCATCCATATTCCATATGCAGTGAGCCTGGAAATGCCCGGAAATGCCTTGGAAATGCACCCGGACTGCTTACTGACGGATTAACCCCAAACACAAGTTTCAGGTTGATCGCCCACGAAATATTAGACATCAACGATAATGAAAAAACTACACTGGATTCGTGTTCAGCATGCATTACTCTTTATAATCACGTACCTCGAGATTTGGAGAGCAAATATTATTGCAGATATTACAAAATTTCCACGCGCAGAAAATGTAACTTTCACCTTCCGAAAACACGTTTGCCCTCGTAAAAATCATAACACGGCAGGTAACCTGCCGAAACTCCGTTGGTCACATGGGTACCATAAGCAGCGTTTACAATGTAATAGCGAGTTCGCACAATATACAGATTCCGAGATATTTGATTTGACGGTTCAACCCCGGCGACGGTTAGGCCCGGTCTCTCCTATCTTAAATAAAATTTTTCACATTGGACTTTGCGTCCCAATATCTCCGCTCGTAGGGCACGTAGCGAAAAATATTATAGGAGATACCCCCCCCCCCCCAAGTCGACCCCAAGCTATCGATCAAGCCTACTTAGAATTGATCCGTTCACTCGTTATCGAGATCTCAACATCTCGAGTACTCGCAACCCGTCGCGTCGCGTAAAAGAGTCACGGTTGGTCTCGCTCCGCGTGTACTTGGCGCGAGACACTACCGTGTCTCTTGATAACGCAATTTTGTGATATATAATTTTGTTAAGGTGAAATTAAAACTACTATCACTTAGGTTGAATTTTGGATTTACAAATACATTGCGTGATACTTGGCGCCTTTTTTTCCTTTTTTGAAAAAGGTAATTTTGTACTGATATCACGCATTTTGAAATGCATTTTGAATGCATTTTGAAATGCATAAGCAGGGAACAAATTAAATTTTTATTGAATTAGCAAATTAGTATTAGTCACAAAAAATTACTGATTAGGTACATAAAATAATAATATTTAGGTAAAGTGATTTACGAATTACTTAAAGAATTGGTAATTTGTTAGAGAAAAATTTCTAGTTACGTGAAAATTAGTATTTAGGTAAAAATGTTTTTTGTAAATTGGTAATTAATAGGAATAAATTCTTTATTATTAAAATAAATTACTATTTATTTAAAGAATTAATAATTAGTGGAAAATAATTATTAATTTTTTCAATAATAAAATTAGTCTCAAGTAATTAAGTTAGGGGAGACCGGGGCTAAGCCGACACTATTTTTTCAAAGGCAATTTTTAATATTTAATTAAAATTTTTAGGCAAATTCAATGGTACATATTTAAAGAGTGTTTCTTCAGGTACAAATTGATTCAGGAAGTTTGCTGTACGTCGCTTTGTTTTGCCGCCAGGAAAGGAAAAGTGACGCGAAGACAAATTTTCGAATTGAAAAATGCCGGGGCAAACTCGACACCCCGCCGGGGCAAACTCAACACTTTGTCTGATCGACACAATTTGATCTGGAACTTATTTTTTACTGTCTGAAAATGAAAATACATTGTTTATTGTGTATTTAAAAAGTACAAAAATTCGGAATAAAGTAGCTAGAACAATCATTTAAAATAATGAGAACAAAATTGTTGAACTTTCAATTATCTTCATCTAAACTCATGTCTGAAAAACAATTAATGCAGGTAAACTCGCGATCGGACGTGCGCATACATTTGTCATGAGCCATACGGCTGCATGACAAGCATCGTTTGTTACTGGGAGCCGAAACGGCGTGGTGTTGACTTTGCCCCGGACGTCGTTTTTCACTTTTGTCACTTCAAAAACATGAAAATTTTGAAAATATGCAAAAACGATTATCGGATTCATATAGAGCATCAAATTTTCCATCAAAATCACTTACCGGTAGATTCGCAAGAGTAAAGCTCGATGAAAGAGTAGACATTTTCGAGAGATCAGAAAAATTACTTTTCACTATCAAAAACGCTTATGTCGCGTTAAAAATTACACTATACTCAGAATGTTACCAAATTCCGTTGATAATACTGGCACATAAAGACGCATTTACAGTAGGAAAGGCAAGTTTCTACGATAGATTTAAATTGGCAAAAAGCCTAGTGTCAAGTTTGCCCCGTTGTCGGCTTAGCCCCGGTCTCTCCTACTTATTTTAAAATTATTAATTATATAAATTACGCTACATTTTCTCGTTCTCTTTACCTTTTACAATTTACAAGACAGCATATACGTACATACGTATGCGATTTTGGATACACTTACTTCTTAAAGATCTCCTCGATATCAGTTCCCTGCGATCAATATATATTGATATATTGATAATCACTATCACGACGATCACGACTGTCACTACACTGATAAATCCGTGTTATGTGATCAGCATAGATATTACTCGTATCTACGCCGTATTTTCGTCTTGCGCTTTATTTAATGTGTAATAAATACAGAAAACAGTTGAAAAGATCGTTTTAATACAGAATGTAAACGTTAAACATTAAAGCAGAAAATAACAATTAAGAAGAGAACGCATATACGCATACATACATGGATCGGTTGCGCATTGTATGTGACTTCGCTTAAGGGCTGTTGCCGATGATTTCGCTTAGGGGCTGTTGCCCTGAGTCGTGAGAGCGGTAAGCGACGACGCCTGGGGGACTATCGCCCTGAGTCGCTACCTGATTGTTCGGATGCGACAGCGCCTTGAGGTGTAGACCTTGGGTCGCCTTGGCTTGACACACACTTTACTCAATGTTCACAATTGTGTCCTTTGTATAGAATTTAAATGTTTGTCTCGAAGGAAAGGCAAAATCTCGAGCGATCTTTCGTGGCCACGTAACCGATGTGTACACGTCGAAGAAACGAGGAATAATCGAAAATCGGCCGTGACAACGAAGGATCGAAAACGCCGGAGCCACATCTAGCGAGCGTTGAAACTCGTCCCTAAGATACCGAATTATTTATTTGTACATATAATTGATTGATGTACCTATAGGTGAATGTGTGTGTGTGTATGTGTCTGAGCCATCCGACAATCTCTCTTATTCGCTTTAGTTATGTCGTGCACGACGCATGTGTTAACTACATAACAATCCGACCCACTGATATTTCGCTTCTTGTGACGCCCATCCTAATATCGTGACACTTCGATCCTTGCGTGACGCGACCGAAATTCGGAATTAAACGATCGTATTTAACGATGAGAGACCACGGTGTTGCACAATACATATTTCTACACTGAACCAAAACTGTACATGAATGCAATAAAAGCATTCATTGTAGTAATAAAAAATTCATTAAAATTGGTCCAAAGAATTATTTTATTATCATAATGATTTATGGTTTATAAAAGAATAATTTGAATATTAAACTATTACTACAATTCATTGTAACAATAAATATGTACATTGAAAAATCTGCCATGGATTTATTATATTAACGGAAGACTTTATTGAGTTAATGAATAATGTAATTGAATCATGCATACGATTTTATTATTATTAATGCATGTAATCGTTAATTTGATTAATGATTTCATTACTTTATGATCACGTTTATTGATAATATGAAATCATATAATTGACTACTTCATTGTATTAATGAATTTTTTCATAGATTTATTAAAAAGCTTTATTAAAACAATAAATTTTTTAAATTAATTGATTAAAAAACTTTATTGAGTCAATGAATAATGTAACTGACAAGGGAACGGTAGGAAGTGTCCCTACCCGATTTGGATGAGCTTTGGATATGTTGTTGAGCATCAAAAAACATTAGACACGTATTTTTTTTGCGGCGTATCTCGACGTTTAGGGGTTAAAACAACCCCTCGAAAATAACGGATTTTATATTTTTTTGCGAATATCTTCGAAAATATAAGGCGTAACGACAAAAAATTTGTACGAAATGTTTATGGCTTTTTGTGCTCTTTACAATGGCGTAATCAGATTTTTCAAATTGGTCACATTTTTTAATTTAACCCCACCCCCACCTATTATTTTTGCCAAATATAACAATTTTTCCAACGCAAATTTAAGAGCGTCAAAGGCCAAATACATCCATGTGTATTTTTATTATGATACCATTATTCGATTTTTGGCAAGACGAGATGATATGTGATATAGGCGTCGCGCTGTAGGTAGGTGTTGCGTTATTTCTGTTCAGTTGCGCTGTACGCTTAAAAATTTCCATTTGTGCATATTTTCTCATACTACAATATATACTATACTAGACATTTTGGTGTCCAACTGCACAGACCGCATTTTTTACGGTGTCCAGATAATCCGTGTCCAAATAAACCGTGTCCAAATACACGGTGTCCAAACAAACCGTGTCCAAACAAACCGTGTCCAATTGAACCGTGTCCAAATGAACCGTGTCCAAATTAACCGTGTCTAAATGAACGGTGTCCGAATGCCCCGTGTCCAAATGAACCGTGTCCAAATGAACCGTGTCCAAATAAACCGTGTCCAAATGAACGGTGTCCGAATGCCCCGTGTCCAAATGAACCGTGTTCAAATAAACCGTGTCCAAATGAACCGTGTCCAAATAAACGGTGTCCAATTGATCGTGTCCAAATGACCGTGTTTAAATGAACGGTGTCCAAATGAACCGTGGCCAAATAAACGGTGTCCGATTGATCGTGTGCAAATGACCGTGTCCAAATGTACCGTGTCCAAGTGCATCTCTCCCAAAAGATTATATAGTCACTGGCAAAACTGGCAAAGAATTGAGTAAGAGCTGAATAAAAAATTATATTAATATTCAATATCAAAGGAAAAAGTAACAAACGTAAGAAACCAATAAAAGTTAACAATAAAAATGCACTTACATGTTCACAAAACGACAGCGTACAGCACACAGTTCTTTACACTTCAAACTTGCGATCTGAAATGCTTGCTTTTCGGAATTATGACACGAGCAAATGATATTCAAATGCGTGAATTTGGTTGTTGATTTTGTTGTGCCGTAACCGGGATAGTATATTATTGTAGCGGTTAATGTGACGCACGTGTTCGTTCAGATTATGATTTGCGACTGCCCGCCCGATCTTACAATTTGTCGGAGTCGACATTCCGTTGCTCGTCTAGGACTCTCGAAATAGCGTTAACCTCTCGCTGTCAGTGCCTTGCGCTGGCCTTTGCATCAGCGCTTTCGGTTATCCCGGAGTTGAAATGGAAATTTTTAAGCGTACGGCGCAACTGAACAGAAATAACGCAACACCTACCTACAGCGCGACGCCTATACCACATATCATATCGTCTTGCCAAAAATCGAATAATGGTATCATAATAAAAATACACATGGATGTATTTGGCATTTGACGCTCTTAAATTTGCGTTGGAAAAATTGTTATATTTGGCAAAAATAATAGGTAAGGGTGGGGTTAAATTAAAAATTGTGACCAATTTGAAAAATCTGATTACGCCATTGTAAAGAGTACAAAAAGCCATAAACATTTCGTACAAATTTTTTGTCGTTACGCCTTATATTTTCGAAGATATTCGCAAAAAAATATAAAATCCGTTATTTTCGAGGGGTTGTTTCAACCCCTAAACGTTGAGATACGCCGCAAAAAAAAATACGTGTCTAATGTTTTTTGATGCTCAACAACATATCCAAAGCGCATCCAAATCGGGTAGGGACACTTCCGACCGTTCCCTTGTGAGTAATACATTAGATTTCATTAGTATTAATGTATGTAATCATCAATTTGATGAATGATCTAATTACTTTATGACCACGTTTTTTGATATTACGTAATAATATAATTGAATTATTCATTGTATTAATGAATTTTTTCGTAGATTAATTAAAAAAGTTTGTTGAGACAACGAATTTTTTTATAGGTTATTGAAATTATTATTCATTGAATCAATGAATAATATAATTGAGTAATACATTTAATATTATTAGTATTAATGTATATATTATTAATTTGGTGAATAACTTAGGGCCAGTCTTTCAATAGTCGTTCAAACTGAAGTTTAGCTAAACTCACTCTTCATCTTTTTCTAAAAGGGATATATCCTTTTAGTTCGGATCCTAATAATATTAAATGTATTACTCAATTATATTATTTGTCTCTTTCTAACTATAGTTACAAAGAGATGAAGAGTGAGTTAAGCTAAGATTAGAGTTAAAAGCGACTATTGAAAAACTGGCCCTTAATCCCATAACAATTACATTTATTGATTATTAATTACATTACAATTATGTTTATTGATTACTAATTACATTACAATTACATTTATTGATGTTATAAAGTAATATATTTGAGTATGGCATTGTGGCATTAAATAATTTTATCATGAATTTAAAATACTTTATTAAAATGCAAAAAACAACTGTTAAATCTGTTAATTTATTATTAATTTATTAACAGATTTATCACTTTTACAGAATTTTTTAACTATGTTTTACAAAATTCATTAATGCAATGACATACTGAAATATACTATTTTACAGTAATAAACGTAGTTATAAAGAATATAAGGTAATTAAATCAGATATCGAGTTATTAAATACATACATTATTATTAATACTAATATTAAATGTATATAATATTGTAATAAATGTAATAATATTAAATGTATTTCTGCTTATACTAATAGTAGGTACTAATCCATCTGTGACTAATTTAAACTGATAATTTATTCTTAAAAATACGATTATAAAACCGTTCGAAATTAAATAAAAAGTTAATCAAAAATGAAATCCAAAACAGCCCTAAAACTGATCTTTAGATAATAGAACAAATACAAAATAAGAATTTTATTAAATATCTATATTATTTTGCATAGATATGTGTATATTATATTACATGAGAAGGTAAAATGATTCGGTTAATATTTTTATGCAGCTTTCAGATTTTCTATTAATACGTGAACTTTGGAAAAGGAATTATTAGATTTAATTTCAAAAAAATTCAATTTAATAAAGTTCCAAAACATTGAACTTTCAATCGGAAAACTTAAATTAAATACATAAAAAATTTTAAATAATATATCAACTGCCCTAAGAAAGCTGTTAAACGAATATTTAACATTGTCGAAATACACGTAAATATCTGTTATTCTTGAAATGTCTTCGCCAACACACACAATGAAGGGTTGAATGCACTGTTTTTGATTTTTTAGATACATAAGATGATCCTCTATTTCTTGATGAGATTTGCCAAAGTAAACAAAAGATTCCTGAGAATCTCTAATAGTGAATTTTATGGTACTTTTTATGCCAGTCAAATCTTTTTTCACAATTTTGTTGGTTGGAACCAAGTAACCGTGGAGGCTCCAAAAAACTATTGCATCACGACCATCTATACAAATAAAGTCAAATAAATAAAGAATGTTTACAAGTGAAAAAAATATAAATTTCTAACAAAATAATATAACTTACTTTCAGAAAGTGTCTCCTGTTTTAACATTTGTAGGTATGTGTGGTGTCCTGAGGTGGTTAAATAAAACACTCAGTTGTAACAATCGACAATAAGATATGTATTGGTAATAATCGGGGAGATAACAGAGTATAATGTGTGTATCCCTTGACGGTCACCGGGTAACTAGCTCTATCCCCGCTCGTTCCTACTCACTGAGGTGATACCTTTTCGGGGATCGCTGATCACAGTACACGCACCGGTACCGTGTTAATGTGAATACATTACAATTCCTCCCTTTTTATTTCTCGCTACTATAACAATTTCTTAATCGATTGGAACGGCGCAATACTTTCTCTGGTTCGCTCACAGGTGCAACTTTAACGTTAGTTTTATTATCATTTGGCGGAATGAATCGGACGATCTGATCGACGTGTCGTTTCCAAACTTTGCCAGTCTCTACTTTAACTTCGAACGTTACTGGAGATAATTTCTTTATAATTTGACCTTCGACACGCTTATTACTACGTACACTGAAATCATCGACCATCACACTCTCGCCAATTTGGAAATCGACATTTCGATTGCCTTTTCTACTCGCTACCTGTGCCAGCTGCTTCGCTCGTACATCATCGCTCACGCTCGGCTTTAATAAATCGAATCTCGTCCTCAACTCTCGCTTATACATCATGTATGCAGGCGTTCTTCCCGTTGTACAATGCTCGGTAGCTCTATAATCGAACAAGAAGAGATTAATTGCATAATCAAGCGATTTGCCACTTTTGACAATTTTATCTACTTTGTCTTTGAATGTTTCAACGAAATTCTCGGCTGCGCCGTTGGTCGCAGGATGATGCGGTGCAGTGAAGCTATGTTTTATACCGTTGATTTTACAAAACTCTTGAAATTCGATACTCGTGTACTGCGTACCGTTATCGCTCACTAAATGTCTCGGAAGACCGAAACGAACTAAAACTTTCTTAAATTCTTCAATTACTCTCGGGGCCTGAGTGCACTTTTGCATATCAATAATTTCAGGCCACTTCGAGTAAGCATCGATAATCAACATAAACATATGACCGTGAAACGGACCTAAGAAATCTGTATGAATCCTACTCCAACATCTATCAGGGAATGGCCACGGCGTTAACGGAACACTCGCCGGTTTCTTACGCTCTTGCACGCACACTTTACATGATGCCGCAATGTTCTCAATGTCTTTATCGATGTTCGGCCACCATACGTACGATCTCGCCAGCATTTTCATCTTTACTATGCCGAAGTGGGATGCGTGCAATTCAGTTAGCACACACTTTTGCACTGATTCTGGAGCTACTACTCTGTATCCCCACATGAGACACTCCTTTTCTACCACTAGCTCGTCACGTTTCGCATAGAATATTTTCTCATACTCATTCATCTCGTTCGCGTTTGGCCATATACCCTTCACATACCGTACTATCTTACTAAGCATTTTATCGCGCTTTGTTTCTACTGCGATCTCCACCGCGTTTAATGTTTCCAACGACTCTTCGGCGTAATTTATCGATATATACTCGTTATCGAAATTGGTGTGCTGTCTTTGACAGGAAGTCGCGAGAGTGCATCACAATTACCATTATGTTCTGATCTAACATATTCAATTTTTATATGAATCTCGACAGAAAATACGCCCATCTTTGCAATCTACTTGCTGTCGTTAACGGAATCTCTTGTTTTGGACCAAAAATAAAAACTAAGGGCTTATGGTCTGTTCTCAGCGTTATCTCTTTACCAAAAATATAATTATAATACTTTTTAAATCCGAAGACAATTGCACTCGCTTCCTTGTCAATGATGGCACGATTTAACTCTTTCTCGGGAACTACTTTCGACGCATTTGCGATCGGTTTCTCTGTACCGTCTTTATATCGATGCGACAATATCGCTGATAACCCATACGATGATGCATCACACGATAATATAATTTCTTCGTTTGGATCGAAGTGAGCTAATACACACGGTGATACTAATTCTCTTTTCACCCATTCGAACGCTTCCTCGCACTCTTTTGTCCACTCAAACTTATCTCCTTTCGCACACTCATAAAGTGATTTTAGTTTAGTCGCTCTCTCAGGTAAAAATCTCGCATAATACGTTACAAGTCCCAAAAATGAATCTAACTGTTTTTTATCGACCGGCGTCGGAGCTTCAATCATTGCATTTACTTTAGTTCTCGACTTGTGCAACCCGTCTTTATTAATAACAAACCCCAAAATATCTAATCTTTCTTTGAAAAAATCGCATTTGCTTATATTTACTTTGAAACCGTATTCCTCGAGTCTCTTACATACTGCGTACAACGTTTCTAAATGCTCTTCATCAGTTTTGCCCGTGCAATAGATATTATCAAGATAAGGGATTACTCCGTCAATTCCAGCTAAACATTGCTCGATTTTCTGTTGAAAATCTCCCGGTCCCGATGCAATGCCCTCTGTCATTTTAGTATATCTGTACAACCCTTTGTGCGTTATTATCGTTAAATAATCTCGGCTACCTTCTTCTACCGGAATTTGCATATACGCATGCTCTAAATCAATCTGCGAAAACCTCTTGCCATTCCTCAATGCTATAAAAATTTCATCAATCAACGGTATCGGATGTCGATTTCGAACTAAATTCGGATTTAACGTTAATTTAAAATTACCGCAGATTCTAACGGAACCATCCGATTTTATTACCGGCACAATTGGCGTTGCCCATTCGCTCACATCGATTTTTTCGAGATGTCCCAATTTAACAAGACAATTAATTTCTTCCTCAACTTTGCTTGTTAATGCAAATGGCAAATGTCTCGCTTTTAACGCTATAGGCTGTGCATCTTTTTTCAACACTAATTTAAGCTTTCCTCTATTATACAACCCGGGGCCGGGACCAAACAATTTCGGGTATTTCTCTGGAAATTGTTTCGTCGCGTTATTTACATCTACTTTATTACAATCATTCGCGCTGCTCAACAAGTTCAATGGCAATGGCCACAACCCAAAAACTTTTAGCCATTGTCTACCGATCAAAATTGGACCATCACTTGTCATTACCCTCATTTTTAACGTTGCTTCCCGATTCCCTAATTTTACTTTCAAATTCTCTAATACTCCCTCACTTTCTAATGGGACTTTGCCATATGCATTCAACGCAGGCGCCTCGCGCGTGATTTTATTTTCGGGGAAATATTTATTTTTATCACTTTTCGAAATGATCGCAACGTACGAACCCGAATCAATTTCCATATCTATCTTTTTCCCATTAATTGTTACGTTTACATACATAGGATCGGCTTTTACATTGTCGCTTTCTGCTTTACCGGTACCGCTCGTTGACTCGCCTATGTTGTCATCTACCAAGAGGAAGTCGTATACCGCCTCCTCCCGCCGCTGCTCCTCGCTCGTCGACTCTCGTTCTAGATGTTGAACCGCTGCCCTCTGAGATCGGCACATAGTTGCCAGGTGCCCCTTCTGCTTACAAGAATTACACGTGCTGTGTCGATGATAGCAATCACGTGCCCAATGGTTTGCCTTCCCACAGCAATAACACGATGAACGCCTCGCGCTCTGAACTTGTGTGTTATTGTGCGGAGCCCGGCTGCCACTGTTAGCCGGGGGTCTGTTGTTGTATCGCTGTCCTCGTCCTCGGACTCCGCGATAAGCACCTCTACCTCCCGAACTGGGATGATACTGTCTCTTTTTCTCACTCGCCCGCGAATTCGATTGAACTACGTTTACACTCGCGGCGTTGCTTGTTGTACCGGTACTAATTTTATCTGTTGTCGACGCGTTCTTTTCTGCTTCTTCCATCGCAGCAGCTATTTTGTATGCTGAATCGTACGTCAATTTATCTTCACGAAACAGTGCTTTTTTTGTTGCGTGATCTTTCAGTCCGCACACTAACTGATCCCGTAAAGCTACTTTAGCATCACCGAACTTGCAGTTTAACGATAAGCTTTTTAATCTCGCCGCAAACTCCGCTACTGATTCCGTTGCGCTTTGGTGCGCTTGATAAAACTTGCATCGTTCCATCGTTTCTGACGGTTTCGGATTTAAGTGATCACTCACTAATTTTACTAACTCGGCCAAAGATTTTGTATTCGGCTTATCCGGCGCGCACAGATCACGAACTAGTTTATAAGTATCGGAACTTATTTTCGTTAACAACACTGCCGCTTGTTTCTCAGCTTTCACGTCGTTGGCTACGAAATATAATTCGAGCCTCTCTGTATATGTTTCCCAGTCGTCTTTTCCTAACTGGAATTCCAGTTTCGTGCTGTTGCTCTCTCCTGCCATTGTGTGAGTTACCCTTGGCTTCTTGTTTTCGTTTTCACCGCCTTGCGGTTCCTTATCTTCGCCTTGTCGTTGTCTCTGCCTTTTGTTCACCTTGCTTACGTGAGTTCGCAGAATTTTACGAAGCTCATCGATACCAAAATTCTCCTCGTATGCTAACTCTAACTGCTCTAGAGTTTCAATTAATTGAGGTTTCGTAAGCGTTTGAATCCACGATGTTTTTGAATAATCGATGGCACTTTTACTGTTTCTAGGAACCGACATTTAACACAATGACACCATAGTTCATTTTCGTATACCCTAATTGACAAAGTTTTATTTCCGTATGCAGTCAATTAGAAAAATAATAAATTTTATTGCAACGCACTTTCACCGTTAATTGTCTCTTTTCACGTTATTTGTTCGTTTTATTGTCCAATGTTCCTTTTCCGAATACACACGATGCACGTGAAAATTTTTGAATATTTTTAATATCGTTTACAGCGCACAATTTACCATTTGCGTAAATTTTATTTCCGTATACTGCGCGAATATTATTCTTAAGTGACCGTCAAGTCGCTTCAATAGCGTTGTACACTCTCCGTTTACCGTGCTCTCCGACTGCTGTGGACTTCGAATACGGCGTGCCACACGCTCACTGTTCCACGAAATTTGCACGAAAACTATTTATCGTTATTGTCTTGAATAATTGCACCACGCGTTCGAAAATACCTCGTCGCCAAAATTGTGGTGTCCTGAGGTGGTTAAATAAAACACTTAGTTGTAACAATCGACAATAAGATATGTATTGGTAATAATCGGGGAGATAACAGAGTATAATGTGTGTATCCCTTGACGGTCACCGGGTAACTAGCTCTATCCCCGCTCGTTCCTACTCACTGAGGTGATACCTTTTCGGGGATCGCTGATCACAGTACACGCACCGGTACCGTGTTAATGTGAATACATTACAGTATGCTTTTATGGATTTATCTTTCACATGATTATCTTTACATAAAAACGATGTAAGATTATTGAAGCAAGTCTCCCACTTATTTAACAGACCATTTTCCGTGTCAAATAAGACATTAAAATTCATGTCAATCTGTAAAACATTTTAAGAATTAATTCGTTTGTCAGTTCTAAATTTCCGTTTAAGGAGGCTCTTACCCGGCTGCTCTAATCAATGTAGCAACCGAAAAATTATCATTAATAATTGGTTATAAAATTATCGGAAAATTAAATAAAAAAATAAATAATGATTTTTACATAGTGTAAGAGTAAGTTATATGTTCTATTAGTGTAAATATTAAAATTTATACAATAAGTCAGTTGACTACGTCAGTGCTAAAGAGCAGAATAATAACATGCGCGTGTTACAACGTCGTCTGCAGCAGTCTGTAGCTAAGTGAGGTGTAGCCGTGTAGCGTTGTAGCGATTGATGCGATGAAGAGATGGAGCCAAAAGAAAGATATAACGTGAGAATGCTGAGAGGGAAAATGAAAGGAAAATTCTCGAAAATAAAGGTTGTCAATGCGCGAGAGAATAATTATGCCGCTACCATACAGCGCAGAGAAAAGACATGTGCAAGTGAGGTTAGAAAGAATAATTAACATTGTTTACTTTTTGATTTTCAAGGTTTGATTGGCAAATAATTGAAACTTATTGTTTATATAGATGTTTAAAAAACGCATTTTACTTATTTACGTGTAATACAACATTTGAAACTTCGCGCGATTTTGACACTCGGAAGATCATTCGCCTAACCTGTCGTACGTCATATTAAAACTACAATATCTTTTATAACTCATCGTCAACACCAAGTTTTCTTCTTATCATTAGAAAGATTATTATTTTAACTACAATTCCTTAGTTTTTTGTTTACCTGGCTCGCAAACTTGCTAAGAAAATACATCACTTCCGGTAAAAATTTTAGTGTTTACCATATGCCCTGTGTTAAAAATGCGAATTTCAATACTGATATTTTTAAAATTTTTATCGTCAACCTATGCTAAAGTTTTGGGCATCGGTTCGTTGTGGTTCACTTTACAACATAATTTAATTTCATAAAGATCTGTCGTTTTATGATCGAGGTAAGAGCCTCCTTAATATAAGTACCAATCTAAAGCCAGATGGTTTCTTATAGAAAGGCCACTTTTTTCAAAAATAGCTGCCGTGTTTGCAGCACTGTTTATTTCTTTTAATCGGTGTTGGCCACATGCTTTCCAACAGTTGTCAAATTCTTCTGATGTCAGGTTGTCAAATTTGAGTGCATTAATGCAACTTTCCGCATTGTTTTCTGGAACTAAAATATTTAACATCATTGACTTATATTATATTGACATATAATTTTTATATTATACTACTATTATATTAACATATAATTTTTAAACTTGTAAGAACTTACCAAAGATTTTCTGATGATCCCGTTGAGTTAGTTTTGAACTTTCTGGTTTTTTTTGGCAAAATATGTTTCCCAACTGCTGTTTTAAGAGAAGATTTTAAATTGGCAAGTTTAATATATAATTTTCCACGTTTACCTGTTCGATCATATTCCTATAAAAGCAAATTTTATAAAGATAAATATCTATACTGATCTTCTTTAATGAAAAAATGGTTACTTGACCCTATCTAGTCATCGCTTATGTTTTGAAACATTTTTTTTTATTAAAATTTAAAATTATAAAAATTGTAAAATTATTTACACAAAGCAATAAAAAACAAATACATTACAATCGTAAAAAAATTTTGTAAAGTAAAATTATAAAAAGTATCAGTCTCTTAATAAATAATACAGTTTACAAGATTTTATAATTTATGATCGTAATACAATATTTTTTTGTCTTTATGCAAGTAATTTCCAACATTTTTAGGATTTAAAATTTTGTTTTATTTTAGTTATGAATTATTATAAATTATTTTATTTTTTTTTCTGATTTTATTGTATATCTACTTTAAATACAAAAATTAAATGAAGTAAATGAACTGTCGTTGCTATAACGTAATGCGATTAATGTATTATTATCTTTTTATTTTAAATAAATAAAAATGTTTAAATCAAATGTATAACTGGATGGAGTCAAGTTAATAATTTTGTCACATAAATATTATTATATCTTCGTGTTCTAAATTTCAAATAAACTTACTAATTTTTCAGTAGGAAATCTTTCTAATATTTCTTTTTCAAGTCTATAACTGTCTGCCATCGACATCTTAATACTATTTTCTTCGAAAAAATTTGCACAAGTATTGATCAATAATGATCTTTGTTCATTATCAAATTTTCTATATTTTTTGTAGTATTCTACCAACATAATGCTCTTTCATTTAAAATAGTTGATAATGTTATCATAGTAATTTCGTCTGATGGAGTTGACGATCTTCTATAAGGTGAAAAACGAGATCTCGATGTCGAAGGCATCTGCACATCAGATTCAGTTGATAGAGCTGGGGATGATGGTCCGCTTAAGTTAGAAAAATTCATATTTGGTATTTCCAGCGGAAGGTTTAAAGAATTTCTCCACTTTTCCAAGTTATCTTCGAATAATATTTGAGTGCCAAGATCGAATGATTTCAGAAGTTTTTCCATATGATGCTGCTTTATGATTTTAAGTATTTTTATTACAACATTCTCCCCTAAAAAAAAAGTATATTTTATATTGAACCATAAATGTACACAAGAAATTAACTTACTTAGAAGATGATCCACTAATTCTTCTTGATTCCAACTTCGAAGTAGCAATCTTAATTCCTCTCTGTCTCTATTATCCTCTAATAGTTGAAATGAATCTTGTGGTGCAATTAATTCGTTTGGAGAACTTAAGTTTTCGAACATTAGTTGGGGAGTTTCATTGTGAGGATGTTGCAAATTTTCATCCTGATTTTGATGAATTCGTGAATTTGCTGTCAATTTTGAAGAAAAATTTTCGAAAACTTTAGGCAAATCATACTGATAAATATTTTCATCCAAAGAAGCGGTAAGATTTATATTTTCGACGCCTTGAGGTACCGATGAATTATTATTTATATGGGTTTCCATTCCTTCCTGTGTAGTATCTTGACAGCTAGATTTAGGGATAACTTCTTTATCATTCATTATCTGTATTCTATAACAGTCACAGAGCGACGTTTGCCTGCGGGATATAATTTGACCATCAGTATAATATTGTAATATTACTAAAAATATAAATAAATTATCGAAAATACCGATATAAATGCATCTAAAAAAATATAAATAATGACATTGACATTGCTATGACATTAATTCCTGTTTCGCGTCACCACCATACATAATCCGACATTTTGGGGATATCCGACATTTTTAGTACAAAATTTAGAATAAAATTTAGAAAGAATAAATGTTGACAGAAAATACTGAATAATGATTCGTGCGAAACAGAAATTGTACAGAAATCACATAAAATATCATCAATTCATTACTTAATTTACAACTTTTTCTTGTTATATAGAAGTAGGTATAATATTTTAAGCAATAGATTTATAATATTTTTTTATCCGTATCATTGATTTGCCTTTAGCAGTTTTTATTAAAGTAACTGGAGGTCCGATTATATCATTTGGAGATATTATAGAAAATTGTCCTAAGATCGTTTCATCAATTTCATACGCTAAAAAATGTTGCCTATATTGCAATCTTTGCAACTTTTGACAAAAAAATAAAACTTCATCGTTTCGAAATAAAATAATATCTAATATCAAATATATTTCAACATAATTTCCAAAAGATGCTATATAGTTGTTTGTATTGTTATACTCAACGCCTTTATACTCTATACGAGAATACAATTTGATATCTCCTTCATTAACATTGTTTAATTTTTTAATAATAATAGAATAATAATTACTCGATATTTTGTACTTATCATCGAACTTAAAAGTTTTACTTGCTAGATTTTCAATTTTATTAATTTATATGCAAATTGTAATTCATATTTTTTACTTAATGTAAGACAAATGTTTTTTCGAGAAGTGATACAATGGGAGTACACTTTAAATTGCCGATATGCTTTGCCTCATATTTAAAACACCAGAATTTCCTTAAAGGTCCAGATTGACGAATAATTGTTGGATAATGAGTTAAATTATGAAACTTGGGCTTCAGCGTATCATTAAATAGTTTAATGTAATCACTATTATGTTTTTTAATTTTGTTTTCTAATAAAAGAATGTTCACTTCGTCAATTTGAAAGCAAAGTATAATATCAATAATTTGAATAAAATTAATTAGAAAATTTCAGACTTCATCATCAGATGGAACTAAGTCTCCAACCATAAGAGGAAAATGCATAATAAATGTCATCATCTCTGTAGCTGACATTCTAGTAGGAAGATAGTGAGACTCCTAGGCCGTGGTGCTCGAGGGGGGAGCGGGGCGGGGGGGAACTCTAGCGCCGCGGTCCGGCCGAGGGGTCTGCGGGGGGAGGACCTGCGTTCCCAGCATAGGGTTCGCGGGGGGGGAGGGCCTCGAGATCGCGGAGGTCCTTGGGAAGGGGGATCAGGCGAGCGCGTCGGGGCATGTTCGATAAACAAATGCCGCCTCGCGTCGATGTTCGGCCGATAGTATTTATAAACAGATGTCATTTCACACCTCAGATGCGAGCGAGCGCCTATGGCAGGCGGCTATAATTTATGACCTGCGACTAGCGTGACGCCGCGGTCCTTTTCATTTTTCTTTCTAGGAAGAGTCGCTTATCGGGGTTTCGCGGCGCCATTCGGTTATGGCGTCGCGCGTTACAAAGGCGAGCGCCGATGACAGGCAGCTAGATTTTATAAACACTAGACGGCATAAGCGCAGCAACGCGACTCAATTTCTATGGGTATCGACGAACGTCGATGACAGAATTTATAAACGAATATCATCTCGCACTGCAGATGCGAGCATCGATGGTCGACGTAGATACTCGACCATAAATTTTAGGCGACTTAACCGTCTCGCGCAGCAACGCGACTCAATTTCTATGGGTGATATTGTGTCTCTGCAGTGTATGCACACCATGCACTAAAACAGAAGAAACGATACGCGATGCTCTAGTTGAAACGAGAGGAAAAGGCAATAGAAAAAGTATATAAGGAAGAATGAAGCGAGTCAAAATCACAGTCTGTGATTTGAAAGTCTACGCGTCGGTATATCGATTGGAAAAAAAGTATACCCTTACGGAAAGAAACTACAGCCAGTAAATATTACACTTGTGTAGTTACTACAGGACCACCTGTAGTTATCACAGAAAGGAACACAATAATCTGTAGTTATTACACGCTGTAATTACTTAGTGCGTGAAATCCCTGTAATATGGAATACACGTCTAATCATGAAGGGTGAAATCCACTACACGTGTAATCCACTATATATGTAATATACTACACGTGTGGTAAGTGACTTGTGTAGTAGACTACACGTGTAATCCATTATATGTGTAATATACTACACGTGTGGTAAGTGACTTGTGTAGTAGACTACACATGTAATCTACAAAATGTGTAATACACTACTACACATGTGTATTAAACGTAATGCTACCAGTAATCCATAAAATTTGAAATAGCGAGTCTTATCATATATGGAGGGGTAAAAACCACAGTGGTGTAAGTCAAATTTTTAAAAATATTTTCTCGTGTGCATAGATGCAATTTATATATTGTACAGATTGCATCTATGCACACGAGAAAATATTTTTAAAAATTTGAGTTACACCACTGTGGTTTTTACCCCTCCACCTCCATATATAGTATACTTTTACTTCAATGCAGCTGTATATATATAAATTATTTCTATAAATATTGTTTGAAATTTATTAGATTTAATGTATCACTTTTTAACCACATTTTATTATTTTTTAATTTCATATTTTATAAGTAATTTCATAATGAGCCGGCACTGGTTTCTGACATTCACCCGACTTTAAGAAATATTATATCATATATCTAATTTAAAATTTTATTACTCTTTTTAAACTGAATTTGTTTCTTAAAATGATTTTTGAAAAATTATATATTTGTGCTGGTTATGACATATGTAGACTATATATAACACTTACATCAAATTAGGAAGTAGTCTACCACGTAAGGCAGTTGGCTCACGATCCAGAGGTCCCGAGGTCCCGAGTTCGAATCCCACCAAGGTAAGTGTGTTTTTCAAATACAAGAAAATATTTATAATCATAGACTGCATCTTAAGAAACAAATTTAGTTATAAAAAAGTAATAAAACTAAGAAAAAAATAATTTTTTTTTATGCCGGGTGAATATCGGAAATCAGTGTCCTCTAGTATTAAGAGGACTGCAATCTTGTAGTCCTGTAATCCTGTAATATTTTCCTGTAATCCGAGCGTATAGTACGAAAATATTACAGTATATTACAATACTTCAGTCTGTAATTTTGTGTAATACTTTTATGTAGTTCTTGTAATAGAATTTTCTGTAATCCGCTGTAGTTTCTTTCCGTAAGGGATAGCGGTTATTTTGCATTTTTTGTGCCAAGTATTCAATACAGAGGAATATTTTTCACGATAAAGGAGATGACAATAATTTCGATATGGAAGTAGACGAGGATCGCGCGTTAACGGACGACAGTGATTATTTCAGTGATGAAGACGACGATCAAGAAGAGTCATCGATAGAATGGTGCTGCGTTGGGAAATCGTTGCACTAAATTTACGTGCGGAACGTTGCGTAATATATTTTTATAATTCAACGGGTGGTGCACTTGTGCTATGTGCTCCGTGCATGGTTGTTCTATCGGACCTTGGCGATTACATGTACGCTCGCCGAAAACACTTCGTTGAGTTACGCGGAATGATGCATACCCGGCGTTGTTCAAGATGTCATGAAGCATTGTATATGATATTTCAGCGTAATATGTGCCCGATTTGCACACGAGATGGACAATAATTTCGATATGGATGTAGACGAGGATCGCGCGTTAACGGACGACAGTTATTATTTCAGTGATGAAGACGACGATCATAAAGAAATCATCGATAAATTAGTGCCGCGTCCCGAATTTTTAGCGCTGGATGGACATACGAAGTGTTGCGCGATTTATTTTTATTTTAGATACGGTTCGGATAAACTGTGTTATTCGTGTATGATCGCTGTACCAGACACTGGTGAGCACATACGTGAATATCGAGAGCATGTTAGCAAGCCGTACAACGTAATGAACGGCCGATCTTGCGGAGATTGTCGCACTCCATTGTTCCAAATATATCCATGCAACATGTGCCCAATTTGCAAGAATTGATAAAAAAACATTATCGCGAGTGAGACATAATATAATGTGCGCAACATGGAATGGACAAGTGGCGAGAGCTCTACGGAGTCTCCACAATTTGTGGATGGTGTAACCACGGAAGATATTATAATAGATGTCACCGATGGTTTGCGTAAAGAAGATCAAGGAGTGAAATTGACGGATGTGCGACGAATATCACCGGTGCAGTTTCTTCGCGATCGCGAACTAGGTATACGCGGAACCGGTCACCGCATCGTTAGACAAGGAGTCGATATCGATACCAATTCTCCTTATTGGTGGAGATCTAACGTGAATCAAAAAGTGTATCAACGGCTGCGGGACGAGTGCGTTAGCGAGAAAGAATCACGTGCAGCTCGTCGTGCTGACGTTGTGCCGTATTCTATTAAACCTATTGTTGACCATCGCTATTGGGCGTCTAAAATTTTTGAAAAGCTCGACGATTGTGAAGCAACATACATTAAGATTCATACAGGTATTGGGAAATACGTTGAATTGGTGGTGGTGAACAATTCGGTACGTATGTATATGTACCCTGGCCGTATCAATGATCCTAATCATCTATTGATGCTTCGAAGAAATTATGAACGTGATTATGATGATATTATTAATTGGGAACTTAATCACTTTAATGCACCCTACTTCAGGCCTAATGATTTTATGTCTGCGCACTATGTCGTTCAATATTGCAAACGATATTGTTCAGCGTGTGATCGAGTCACGTGCACGTGCTCCATCGAAGAATGTGACGTGATCTAAAAAATAGTGTGAAAAAGACAGTATTAAAAAAACATGGAACATCTCGATGAAACGGAACGCGACCTGTTGGAAGGATCCAACCAAATCGCTACCTTGAGCGAATATCTTGCATGGGCACAGCGATGCGAGGAGTTTATCGAGCAGCTCGAAAAAGACTGTCGTGCCAAGCGTCCGCGGCTCTCAATCCGCGAAACAGACAATCCGGGACACAGACAATCTTTAGTGGCAAGAATCGCGCGACTCGAAGGTGCGAAGACTCTATTACAGAGACGGTTAGCCGTGTATTGACCGGTGCAGTGATAAATACCAATTACATCGAACCGCAAAAATTTCTCGAAGATGCTGAAGTCATCGTGCTCGATCATGTGCAAAACGTCATGCAAAGACACGCAAGTGTAAAGATAAACACTGTGTTCAACGGCGAGTTTGTGACGGGTGAGAAACGTGCGAACAAAAGTATCAACACGAGAAACAGTGAACTCTTTCGTTCGTCCGATCGGTCCGATCTGCGCGAGTGGTACAAGCTACACGTTATCGAGCCCACATTAGCGAAACTCGAGGAGTTTCAGGAACGCGACAGCGGGTGGGCGTTATCGCGTATACTCAATTTGACAGTGAACGTGAACAAGTACAATCCTTTGCGCGCGGGATGTTACATCAATTTACCGCAAGAAATTAAATCGAAAAAAGCTGTGATCAACGTGCAATCTATGGACAATGCGTGCTTCGCGTGGTCAGTGGTCGCCGCGCTGTATCCTGCCAAGGATCATACATATCGGGAATCCTCGTACCCTCATTACGCAACAATATTAAAATTACAAGACATTGAGTTTCCAATGACTTTGAAACAGATTAAATAGTTCGAACAACGCAACGACGTGTCGATCAATGTGTATACCATCGAGGGAGAGAAGACGCCAACAGTTCTCCCGATACGGCTCACCGACCGGAAGAGAGAAAAGCACGTAAATCTGCTGTACGTGCAGGACCAGCGAGACGACAACGTGGGACATTTCGCGTGGATAAAAAATCTATTCCGCCTCGTGAGCACGCAATTGAGCAGGCACCGTGGTCGGAAATACTTTTGCGATCGGTGAGTACCTATACTTCTTTTAATAAAAATTATAGAATAGGGGAGACCGGGGCTAAGCCGACACTATTTTTTCAAAGGCAATTTTTAATATTTAATTAAAATTTTTAGGCAAATTCAATGGTACATATTTAAAGAGTGTTTCTTCAGGTACAAAATTGATTCAGGAAGTTTTGCTGTACGTCGCTTTGTTTTGCCGCCAGGAAAGAAAAAGTGACGCGAAGACAAATTTTCGAATTGAAAAATGCCGGGGCAAACTCGACACCCCGCCGGGGCAAACTCAACACTTTGTCTGATCGACACAATTTGATCTGGAACTTATTTTTTACTGTCTGAAAATAAAAATACATTGTTTATTGTGTATTTAAAAAGTACAAAAATTCGGAATAAAGTAGCTAGAACAATCATTTAAAATAATGAGAACAAAAATTGTTGAACTTTCAATTATCTTCATCTAAACTCATGTCTGAAAAACAATTAATGCAGGTAAACTCGCGATCGGACGTGCGCATACATTTGTCATGAGCCATACGGCTGCATGACAAGCATCGTTTGTTACTGGGAGCCGACAAAACGGCGTGGTGTTGACTTTGCCCCGGACGTCGTTTTTCACTTTTGTCACTTTAAAAACATGAAAATTTTGAAAATATGCAAAAACGATTATCGGATTCATATAGAGCATCAAATTTCCCATCAAAATCACTTACCGGTAGATTCGCAAGAGTAAAGCTCGATGAAAGAGTAGACATTTTCGAGAGATCAGAAAAATTACTTTTCACTATCAAAAACGCTTATGTCGCGTTAAAAATTACACTATAACTCAGAATGTTACCAAATTCCGTTGATAATACTGGCACATAAAGACGCATTTACAGTAGGAAAGGCAAGTTTCTACGATAGATTTAAATTGGCAAAAAGCCTAGTGTCAAGTTTGCCCCGTTGTCGGCTTAGCCCCGGTCTCCCCTATTTTATTTTTATTTAATAATTTACACAAATTGTGTTTTTCTTTTTGCAGCTGTTTGCACTATTTCTACACGAGCAAGAAATTGGAAGCCCACACTGTCGACTGTCGGCAGATGAACAAGTGTGCCATCCGACTACCGAGCGAGCACGACAAGTGGTTGGCCTTTAAGAATCACAGCAGGAAGGAACGACTTCCATATGTCGTATACGCCGACCTGGAATGTACCCTCGAGAAGACGGATGCGGATCCGACATCGTCCACGTTCAGGTCTCAACATCATCAGGTATTTAGCATAGGATACTACGTGCGGTGCTCGTACGACGACTCGTTATCCACGTATCGATTTCGTCGCGATAAGGATTGCGTCGCGTGGTTCGCCGAGGAACTAAGACGTTTAGCACACGACGTAAAGAACATCTTGTCCGCTAATATACCCATGGCGGATTTCACGCGAGACGAGTGGGAAAAGTTTAACAGCGCAACGCACTGTCACGTGTGCGAAAAACCGTTCGAGCCAGACGACGTGCGAGTACGCGATCACTGTCACTTGACCGGCAATTATCGAGGTCCCGCGCATTCTAATTGTAACTTGAATTATAAAAATTCGCATTGCATTCCAGTAGTATTTCATAATTTATCGGGTTATGATTCTCATTTTATAATAAAGACAATAGCTACCGCGTACGAAGGACGTGTAGACTTACTCCCAATTACCAAAGAAAAATACATTTCGTTTACGAAGAACGTTAAAAGCACTGAGGATAAAGACAAAAAAAATTGCATCAAATTAAGATTCATCGACTCATACAAATTTCTCACCGCAAGTCTCGAAAAATTAGCATCATATCTCAGCAAGGATAAACTGCAAATATTACAACGCGAATTTTGTGAATTATCCACAGAAAATTTTGATTTGCTGACGCGAAAAGGTGTATTTCCGTACGAGTACATTGACTGCGTCGAAAAGTTGGAGGACTCGTGTTTACCATCGCGCGACTCGTTTTACAGTTCATTGACAGGTGACACCGTATCCGAGAGCGATTACGAGCACGCCGTTAACGTCTGGCAGCGGTTCTCCGTTCAAACCTTGGGCGAATACAGCGATTTATATCTAAAGATCGATGTCTTGTTATTGGCCGACGTGTTTGAAAATTTTCGCGATAGCTGCGTCGCGAGTTATGGACTCGATCCGGCGTATTATTACACTCTACCGGGTTTTACGTGGGACGCTATGTTGAAACATACGCGTATCAATTTCGAACTGCTCACGGACATTGATATGGTCATGTTCATCGAACGTGGTATACGCGGCGGTTTGAGTCAATGTTCAAACAGATACGCACAAGCCAATAACAGGTACATGCAATCTTACGATTTGTCGAAACCAACGTCATACCTGATGTATTTCGATGTAAACAACTTGTACGGCTGGGCGATGTGTCGACCATTGCCCTATGCAGATTTTCAATGGGTCGAAGACGTAACCGATTTTAATGTTATGGATGTCGCGTTGGATTCGCCCACGGGTTACATTCTCGAAGTCGACCTAGAGTATCCGCAGAATAAACACGACGCGCACGCCGACCTACCGTTCTGTCCAACGCGCGATAAACCGCCCGGCAAACGACAGGAAAAACTTCTCGCAACATTATACGATAAGAAGCGTTATGTAATACACTACCGCAACTTACAGCAGTGCACGCGCCACGGCCTTCGCGTCACAAAAATTCATCGCGTATTACAATTCTCTCAATCTCCATGGCTCCGCGAATACATCAAACTTAATACAAAATTTAGAACACTGGCCAAAAACGATTTCGAGAAAAATTTATATAAATTGATGAACAACGCGGTTTTCGGTAAAACTATGGAGAATGTTTGAAATCACGTTAATGTAAAATTATTAACAAAGTGGAGCGGTAGATACGGCGCGGAGGCACTGATCTCGAAACCAAATTTTTACAGTAGGACCGTTTTTCGGAAAATCTGATAGCCGTCGAACTGCGAAAACTCGAGGTTAAATTTGACAAACCTATTTACGTCAGCATGTGCATTCTCGATATATCCAAGACGTGTTTGTACGAATTTCATCACGAGTACATGTCTCCCCTGTATGAGGACATGTGTAGAATTATGTACACCGATACGGACAGTCTGATATATCACGTAAAGTGCGAGGATGTGTACAAGAACATGAAACGCGATATCGCTAAATTCGACACGAGCGATTACGCGATCGACAACGCGTACGGTATACCGCTCGAGAACAAGAAGGTGCCGGGCTTGATGAAAGACGAAAACAACGGTGCGATCATGACCGAATTCGTCGGGCTTAGAGCAAAGATGTACGCCTTGCGAGTGGACGGTAAGAAAGATACGAAAAAGGCTAAAGGTGTTAAGAGTAACGTCGTAGCCAGGTCGATAACGTTCGACGATTACACGAGGTGTCTGCGCGACGAAATTGAAATGACGCGACAGCAGGCTTGCATAAGGTCCGAACTACACGAGGTGTACACCGTGAACGAAACGAAAATCGCTCTGAGTCCGTATGATGATAAGCGATACATTATACCCGATTCGACCGATACGTTACCGTGGGGACATTATCAAATACCCCCTCCGAAAACGTAGTGTATTGTATGTATAAAATGTAATAGTATAACGTATGTAGTAGTATATGTATGTAATAGTATAACGTATGTAATAGTATAACGTATGTAATAGTATAACGTATGTAATAGTATAACGTATGTAATAGTATAACGTATGTAATAGTATAACGTATGTAATAGTATAACGTATGTAATAGTATAACGTATGTAATAGTATAACGTATGTAATAGTATAACGTATGTAATAGTATAACGTATGTAATAGTATAACGTATGTAGTGGTATATGTATGTAACGTATGTATGTCGTATAACGTTTGTCGTATAACGTATGAATGTATGAATGTATAACGTATGTATGTCGTATAACGTATGTAATAGTATAACGTATGTAGTAGTTATGTATGTAACGTATGTATGTCGTACGTATGTATGTCGTATAACGTATGAATTTATGAATGTATAACGTATGAATGTATGAATGTATGTAGTATAACGTAACGTATTGTGAGTATTATATTACAGTATTGGAAAGAATATTAATAAATAAATATATTGCACATGTGTGTATTTCACATACTTTATTTGTATTTCATATATCAAACACTTTACATATGTATTACATATTGCATATTTTTTATGTTAAAAAATAAAAAAAGTTTGCACGAATTAAATAACACTTTCCTTATGTATCCATGAGTTGTGCGATCCATCGAATCCTAGCCATTTAACGTAAACCTCGTCGCCCCTACTGCGCAGTACTTTCTCCACGAGATACACGTCCGGATAAGTCGCGCGATGCAACTCGTGTTCGTAGAACCCTCCAGCGACGGATTTTCCACGATAGTCCTCGAGTAGATAGGTTACGGGATTGGTACGCTGCACTTTAACGATCTTAAACACCTCCGTGTTCCAATTCGGCGTGTAACCCTTTTCGAAAATCGTCTTGTATTTGCTAACGCGTACCGAGTCGCCCGCTTTGAACTTTGCCAGACCTGCGATTTTTATCGCGCTGTATACGGTAGCCAAGAGTTTTTCAGCGATCGCGGGGGTAACGTCGACGGGTCGCATGCCGATGGTTCGATGCTTGCGCGCGTTGTAATCCGATACGAGTCGCGGCAAGGCGCCGACCCATTTGTAACTTCCATTGAGCGTAAACATCTTCCACATGTCATTCTTGAGCGTGCGATTGAATCGCTCGACGACCGACGCCTTCAATACCGAATATGTGGAATAATGATTGATGCCGTGTTTCCTCACGAGACGTTGCACGTCGGTGTTGTAAAATTCCTTCCCCATATCGGTTTGTAGGTTACTAGGGCACCTCCCGCTGCGTCGAATGATCTCAGCGACAGCGTTAGCTGTTTCGCTTCCGCCTTTACCCCTGGGCTGCGTTCAGATTCCCCACCCGGGAGCACCCAGGCACCCAAAAAGCGTTCAGATTCCTTTTAGAGTGCTCCTGCCGGACGTTAGGTGGGACGTTCACATTGTCACTCTATCTACCCGAGAGGGTGGAAAAACCACACGGGTCCTTGAGCCGGGTGGAACGGGTGGGATGACGCATCAAAGGACAGAAAGGACTTCTTCCTGTAGTAAAAGGTGCGTTCCAAAAATGCATCGACAATTGACAATATGAAAATTTATATTTGAGGTTAGTACGCTACAGATATTTAATATTTTTAATACAGTATTTCAATATTTTTTGATACTTATAAAATATACAGATGACATTTATGTGCAATGGACATCATCTAATTTATGTCGAAATAAGAATCCTCCATCCTTTGAATCGATTTGTCCTGTTATACGTACTAGTATTTAATTTTCTACTAGTTACACGGATCAAGACATACTTGGTAAGATATTTATGTATTATCGTTTATTGTTATCTTATCAATATTATGTAATTTATTCTGAATCTGAGATACTTATGTTACTATTTGTTGTAGCCGTTATCTGGTAGATGCACCAACTGTTAAACATGGATGAACGTCGGCGAGCTGTTGCACTTACTGCGATTACTCTCAGTAATGATTTTCTCCGTTGCCATGTATTTTTCGATACAGATAGTGAAACCAGTGATTCGGATTTAGATGAAGGAGATATGAGAAGAAGAATTCAATTACGTGGAGGTCAACGGAAGCCTCCAAGGATAAAAAATTACGTTGAAGTAACTGTGCCAAGATTTAACACACAGCAGTTTAGAAGGCATTTCCGCATGACCCCAGCAACGTATGAAAATTTAGAAGCAAGGCTTAGTCCTATTCTCTCTTTGTCTGAAGGAAAAGCTGTAATTCCAGTGAGAAAGCAATTATTGGGGTCGTTGTGGTTATTGGCAACACCTGATTCATATCGGTAAGTTTCTAATAAACATTTGCTCTTGTATAAGCAAAAAATGTGTAATAATTTAGTTAATATGAATCTTTCATTTAAGTTCTGTTGGTGAAAGGTTCGACCTTGCCAAAAGTTCGTTAAACAAAAGTTTTATGAGAGTCGTTGAATGTTTGAATGATATATCAGGCCAAATCATTTTATGGCCAAGAGGCCAAGACCTTGACAGAGTGAAAGCCGATTTCAACCAAAATTCATTACTGCGAGGCATTATTGGTGCCATTGATGGTACACATATTCTTATAAAAGCTCCTAAGGTATGTAATTATGTTATTGATGTCAATTGTAAAAATATGTGATATTGTAGTAAGTACTTGGAAATAGGAGGAGAGAAAAAAATAGTATCATATGCATTTCTTTCTTTCATTCCAGATTGACTCCCAATACTATAGAACCTATAAGAAAACGTATGCCATAATTTTGCAAGCAGTCTGTGATGCCTGTATGAAATTCACTGACTGTTTTGCAGGATTTGCAGGTTCAGTTGGAGATTTAAGAGTCTTCAGAAATTCAGATTTATGGAGAGAAATTCAAATAGATAAACAATCCTTCTTTCCCAATGATGAATTTATTATTGGTGATAAGGCATACTCTGTCTTAACATGGTGTATTTCCCCATATATTGACCGTAGTCAACTTACAGCTGTAAGATATTTTGTTACTTATTCTTATATTTTTTTCTTGTAGAATTGATTTAAATTTGTACATTTTGTGATATCTTCTTTTCAGGCCCAAAAAAAATTTAACACCGTTCTTTCATCAAAACGGTCAGTGATTGAACGTGCATTTGCACTACTAAAAGGTAGATTTCGTAGACTAAAGTTTCTTGATATGAACGTAGATGAAATGATTCCCCATGTTATAATTGCTTGCACAGTATTGCATAATATATGCCTGGATGGCATTGATGAAAATGATGTAGAAGACTTTATACAGGAAGGTATGGAAATGGAGATTGAGGAGGCTTATGCTAGAAATATACCTAATGAAGAGGCAGGAGAAGTAAAACGTCAATATTTGTGTGCACTTGTCGCTGAAGCTTAATATTGACACACAATCTCATCATTTTTGCTTCCTCATAGAGGAAGCTTTGTTTTCGTCAAAAAAAATTTTTCTCTCAGCTTGTCTAATCAGATTTATTGTTGGCATTAGTATGATTCATAGAATTCGCATAAAGATTTTAACCAGAAATAGATGAGAAGGCATGGATAATTAAGAATATTATCTTAATTATCGAACTTAGTAACACATGATAAAATACTTACTACTTAAAATAATCAATTATACTAGATAACTTAACTGTTTTATGTACAACTAGGAGAAAGATAAATAAAGTAATATATCTTCCTAACCGTAATTAGAAAAAATGACTTTTCACAAAATAAAAAGTGTGCAAGTAGAAACTTGCACATTGCTTCTTCATAATTTTTAAGTGTGCAAGTAGAAACTTGCACATTACTTCCTCAAAATTTTTAAGTATCCAAATTATAAATTTGCACATTGCTTAATCAACATTTTATTTCGCTCATAAAGCTACTATGAGGAAGCTTGTTTTTTCTTTGATGTATTATTAGTGGATATTTATTAATTTGGCTTTCTCATAGAGGAAGCTTTATGAACGAAATAAAATGTTGATTAAGCAATGTGCAAATTTATAATTTGGATACTTAAAAATTTTGAGGAAGTAATGTGCAAGTTTCTACTTGCACACTTAAAAACTACGAGGAAGCAATGTGCAATTTTCTACTTGCACACTTTTTTTTATATTCTTATGATGAAGAATTAGAATAAAATAATTAGTATCACATTCATTCATCTGGTGTATTTAAGAAAATCGCATTTTCTTTGTTAAAACAAATTTTTTTGTAAAGCTAATTGTTATATTTTAACAAAGAAAATGTGATTTTCTGATATGTACCAGATGAATGAATGTAATACAAATTATTTTATTCTAATTCTTAGAAATAGAAAGAGATAGGAACTAAGTTAAACCGAGATTAAAGTTAATCTACATTGGTTGAAGTTAATCTAACCAGCCTAAAACTCGTCTAAAATGTACTATTTCGTAATGTAAAAGTTATAAATATATTGTAAGATAGATAGATATAATAATAAAAATAGTAAGATATATTGTAAAATTTAAGGATAAGGATAACATTGTAAAATTAAGGCTAATAGGAATAATTTATGGATAATGAAACATCTTTTAGTTATTTCTTATCTTTAGTTATTTATTGAATTAAAACTTTTTAGGATTACATTATTATGTAAGAACAAAGAAATAAGAAAGTAAAATAAATTGTCGATTTTTAATTATAATTTTTAAAACATCTTTCTATCTTCTTGTCAATAATGAAAAAACTAAGGAGCACCATGACTTCACAATATTACCTTACGTATCACAAAAAATGGCTTCTGACTAGAAGAATGGAAGCATTTCAATTTAAGAATTCTAGTATGAAATATTTATCTTAAGAACATTGAATGTCAAGTAAGAGATAAACATATTAAAGAATACCTTACGAAATAAATATAATGTTATAAGAAATTACATAGTTGTATGTAATGAGAAAGACAAAATAACTTTTTAACATTTGCGCTTATAGAACTAAAAATTCGCATTAAATATTTTTAAGCTAAAGTAAACATTGAACGGACTGTGTGTAATCTAACGTTACATATCATATAGCATAAGCTATCTTTGGCAAAAGAAATTAGTTTTAATCGCTATTCCAAAATATAAGGGCCCATCCAGACAAACTTGCATAGCTACATAACCATATGTATAAAAAAAATTATCCACAATCACATCTATTTTAAAGACATACGTAAAATGCAAGTAGATAATTTCCTTTATGCATATGGTTATACGTTATACATCCTATACAAGTTTATCTGGATAGGGCATTACATTAAATATATAAAATATGAATTAGTAAAGAAACAACATATTTTATGAACAGATATGTAAAGAAAACACAGCCAAATATTGCATGAAACTACAGTATAAGGAAATCTATGTTCCAATAAAACATTTTGAAAGATAAATACTTTTGTGAAATTCTACATTATAAAGAAATCTGTTAACCAGAAAAAAAGAAAAAAGAAAAGGAATAGACTGTTTCAACTTGTTAGAGCTTTTCCAATAATTTTTCCATTTGTTCTTTATAAACTTCTATAGCTTTATCTTGTCTTTCCATCTTCTCTTTATGCCGCTGCATTCTAGCTTGCTCCCGTTCCTTTGCTTCTGTTCTTTGTTGTACACTCCATTTGTCCAATTCTTTCGCTATTTTACTTTTTTTCCGATTTGAATTTTCTTTTTCATCACTGTCAGAACTATCAAGAGACACGGTAGTGTCTCGTGCCAAGTACACGCGGAGCGAGACCGACCGTGACTCTTTTACGCGACGCGACGGGTTGCGAGTACCCGAGATGTTGAGATCTCGATAACGAGTGAACGGATCAAGTTCTAAGTAGGCTTGATCGATAGTTTGGGGTCGAAAAGGGGGGGGTTTCTCTCATAATATTCCGCTACGTGCCCTACGAGCGGAGATATTGCGACGCAAAGTCCAAATGTGAAAATTTATTTTTAAGATACGTCGTTCAGATACGTCGACCGTTTCTCATCATGCCATGCCATCATTTCATTGGCTGGAGTCGCGTCACTTTCACTTTTTCGACGCTGGCGGCGCAGGTATCGCCAGTTTCGATATCGCGCGCGTATTTCGATCGATCTAGTAGGTAAATTAAATTAGGTCGATAGACTTATCGGTCAGGAGGAAGATTTCTATTTAGGTAAATTAGGTATATATATAATACATATTTAGTCAATTGCTTCATGTTTATCTGGAGAGATTTCGTATCCTTACATCGTATTACCACCGCTGCCGGAAAAGAAGGAACCCTACGCTTGGCAGAAAGTGCCGCTAGGGAATTTTTAAGTCGATTCTTATGAATCAAGCTTGAATTCGATGTCTAGGTATCCTAGGTTGCCGATGACGAGGTCCAGATAGTGCGCTTCATAGTTTTCGGTGTCCAGGTGTAATAATACGTTGAATTCGATGTCTACGTGTCCCAGGTTGCCGATGACGAGGTCCACATAGTGCGCTCCGTAGTATTCGGTGTTTACGTGTATTAATACTTTGAATTTGATGTCCACGTGTCCCAGGTTGCCGATTGCGGGATCCAGATAGTGCGTTTCATAGTTTTCGGTGTCCAGGTGTAATCGTACGTTGAATTCGATGTCTAGGTGTTCCAGGTTGCCGATGACGAGGTCCACATAGTGCGCTCCGTAGTTTTCGGTGTCTACGTGTATTAATACCTTGAATTCGATATCCACGTGTCCCAGGTTGCCGATGACGGGATCCAGATAGTGCGCTTCATAGTTTTCGGTGTCCAGGTGTAATCGTACGTTGAATTCGATGTCTAGGTATCCCAGGTTGCCGATGACGAGGTCCAGATAGTGCGCTTCATAGTTTTCGGTGTCCAGGTGTAATAATACGTTGAATTCGATGTCTACGTGTCCCAGGTTGCCGATGACGAGGTCCACATAGTGCGCTCCGTAGTATTCGGTGTTTACGTGTATTAATACTTTGAATTTGATGTCCACGTGTCCCAGGTTGCCGATTGCGGGATCCAGATAGTGCGTTTCATAGTTTTTGGTGTCCAGGTGTAATCGTACGTTGAATTCGATGTCTAGGTGTTCCAGGTTGCCGATGACGAGGTCCACATAGTGCGCTCCGTAGTTTTCGGTGTCTACGTGTATTAATACCTTGAATTTGATGTCCACGTGTCCCAGGTTGCCGATGACGGGATCCAGATAGTGCGCTTCATAGTTTTCGGTGTCCAGGTGTAATCGTACGTTGAATTCGATGTCTAGGTATCCCAGGTTGCCGATGACGAGGTCCACATAGTGCGCTTCGTAGTTTTCGGTGTCCAGGTGTAATAATACGTTGAATGCGATGTCTAGGTGTTCCAGGTTGCCGATGACGGGATCCAGATAGTGCGCTCCGTAGTTTTCGGGGTCTACGTGTATTAATACCTTGAATTCGATGTCTACGTGTCCCAGGTTGCCGATGACGAAGTCCACATAGTGCGCTCCGTAGTTTTCGGTGTCTACGTGTATTAATACCTTGAAATTGATGTCTAGGTGTCCCAGGTTGCTGATGACGAGGTCCAGATAGCGCGCTCCGTAGTTTTCGGTGTCTAGGTGTAATAATACCTCGAATTCGATGTCTACGTGTCTCAGGTTGCCGATGACGAGGTTCACATAGTGCGCTTTGTAGTTTTTGGTGTCTAGGTGTATTAATAACTTTAAATCTGAATGTAGGACACGTAGATATCGAATTCAAGGTATTAATACACGTAGACACCGAAAACTACGGAGCGCACTATGTGGACCTCGTCATCGGCAACGTGGGGCACCTAGACATCGAATTCAACGTATTATTACACCTGGACACCGAAAACTATGGAGCGCACTATCTGGAACCCGTCATCGGCAACCTGAAACACGTGGACATCGAATTCAAGGTATTAATACACCTGGACACCGAAAACTATGGAGCGCACTATGTGGACCTCGTTATCGGCAACCTGGGACACCTAGACATCAAATTCAAGCTTGATTCATAAGAATCGACTTAAAAATTCCCTAGCGGCAGAATTAAAATTATGTCATGACATAATAAAAATCCGCTGAATTAAAATTATGTCTAGACATAATAAAAATTGGACGAATAATAGTAACCTTTCGAAAGTAGAGGTTTTAAGCTTGAAATTTAAATTTTATTCATTTTTAACAAAGTTACCGCTGCTCGAGTTTTGCCTATTTTTTAAGATAAATTTAGTGTTCCTTCAATTTTTGTGAGAAATGTATAATTTACTTTTACTTAAATATTATTAATTTTTATGTATTTGTTGTTATTGCTAATTTTGTGAATAATTAAAAAATAAAAAATAAAAATGTTTTGCAGATCCTTGCTTAACACTACAAAATAGGTGATATCAGTACAAAATTACCTTTTTCAAAAAAGGTAAAAAAAAGTGCCAAGTACACGCAATGTATTTTGTAAATTCAATCGAAAAATTATCTCACAAAATTGTCTCACAAAAATTGTCTCACAAAATTGTTCACAAAATTACAAAATTGTTATTTTATTCAATCCAAGTGATATCTACCTCGAAAAAACCTAAATAACAAGTGGTATCTATTAAAAAAAAAAATACGTGAAATCATTTAATACTGCGCCAATTACAAAGAGAGAATATATATATATATATATATACCTTAACAAAATTATTATTATATCACGAAATTGCGTTACCAAACTCAATCCAAGTGATATATACCTTAACAAAATTATATCACAAAATTGTTTTACCTAACTCAACCTAAGTGATATGTTATTTCAAAAAAATATATGAAATCTTTAAATTACGCCAACTACAAAGAGAATATATATATTGCTTTGAAAAATAATTGTAGTGCAACTACTCTTAAAAAATAAAACAAAATTGTGTTACCTAACTCAACCCAAGTGGTATGTATCTTTGTATTCCTGAGGATCTTTCTATCAACCCAAGTGGTAGTAGTTTTAATTCTCCTTGATAAAATTATAATATTACAAAGAATCATTTAATCATTTTAATCACAAAGAATTAAAGAGGTAACATTATAAAATAAAAATATTTAATTAAAATAAAATAAATAAATTTTTCTTGTAAAAAACTTGGCGCTGCTTTTTTAAGATTAATCTAGACAAACTTGCATAGGTGCATAAGCATATGCATAAAGAGATGGATTGGTCTATTTCCTTTTGCACATATATATGAACCAATCAATTTCTTACGCTTATGTTTATGCGCGATGCAAATTTGTCTGGATAGACTTTAAAAAAGCAGCGCCAAGTTTTTTACAAGAAAAATTTATTTATTTTATTTTAATTAAATATTTTTATTTTATAATGTTACCTCTTTAATTCTTTGTGATTAAAATGATTAAATGATTCTTTGTAATATTATAATTTTATCAAGGAGAATTAAAACTACTACCACTTGGGTTGATAGAAAGATCCTCAGGAATACAAAGATACATACCACTTGGGTTGAGTTAGGTAACACAATTTTGTTTTATTTTTTAAGAGTAGTTGCACTACAATTATTTTTCAAAGCAATATATATATTTTCTTTGTAGTTGGCGTAATTTAAAGATTTCATATATTTTTTTGAAATAACATATCACTTAGGTTGAGTTAGGTAAAACAATTTTGTGATATAATTTTGTTAAGGTATATATCACTTGGATTGAGTTTGGTAACGCAATTTCGTGATATAATAATAATTTTGTTAAGGTATATATATATATATATATATATATATTCTCTCTTTGTAATTGGCGCAGTATTAAATGATTTCACGTATTTTTTTTTTAATAGATACCACTTGTTATTTAGGTTTTTTCGAGGTAGATATCACTTGGATTGAATAAAATAACAATTTTGTAATTTAATAATTTTGTGAGACAATTTTTGTGAGACAATTTTGTGAGACAATTTTGTGAGACAATTTTTGTGAGACAATTTTGTGAGATAATTTTTCGATTGATATGGTGATACTGCTCTTTCCGGATGCGGACATACCCTCTTCTTTAATGTTGATGATATTGAAATAGGTTTTACAATTGGTTTTTCACCCAAAACAGCCTCCATCTCTTCGTAAAATTTATATGTTTTCAGTTCTGCTCCACTCTGGTTATTGTGGTCTTTTACTTTAGTATACGATTTTCTAACGTCTTTGAATTTGTTTTCGCATTGAATACTATTAAAGCTCCACAAAGGATTTTCTTCTTTCAAATCATCTGCAATCATTTGCCACACCTTACTATTTCTAATTTTAGTATTTTTGAAATCACTTTCGTGGTTCTTCCATTTGGAAATAAGTGATCTCACAGCATTGGCATCTGTCCACTTAACAGGTGCAGAATCCGATGAAGAAAGAGACTGTGTATCACACGTATCTACAATAAAACGTTTATACAGTGACAATAAAAGAAAAACACAATAAATAAATCAAGTTTCTGTTAATTCAATATGTACCTAAATTATTATTGGATCTAATCAGTTCTTCTGTACTAGTTTCATCAGCATCAGATGAAACTGAAGGAACAATACCAGTATTACAACTTTCTACAAGAGAATGATTGTATTAATAGAAAAGAAGATAATAAAAAGAAATCAACAGTCTATTAAAAAATGTACATACTTGAATTGTTACTGACTGTAACAATTCTAAGATTAAAGAACTGCCTTGTTTCTAATGTGTCAGGAATCATCATAAGAACATCAGCTGTAATAAATCATGCTTATTAGTTTATAAACACACATGCACACAAAATTAGCTTTATAAAAAAAAAATGTTTTAGCAAAGAAAATGTGATATTCTGAAATACACCAGATGAATAAATGTGATACAAATTATTTTATTAATAACGTTATATATTGATATTACACAGTGACAACTCGAAATTTCTTTGTCTTTTTTCTATTTCTTTATGGGTCTCTTGTAATAGATAAAACTGGATATTAATATCTCTAGTAATATTTAAAAAATAATTGCAGAAAATAAAAAAATTAGTACGTGTGAATTCAAGTCATAAATACTTACTGACTCTATCGCGAATAAATAACGATCCATCCAGTATAACAGGTTCGTTGGTTCCTGATTTATATAGTTCATGCCTTTTGGCATCTAAAGCAAAATTCGAACTTGACATCTTTAAGTGTGCGTTCTGAAATATATTAACAATTAATAATAATTTAAACTAGATCGCTTAAGTAAATCACACAAATGTTGAAATAGCGTTTTCCGCTAACAATAAGATAAACGCAAATATTACTAATTCGGATTCTAACAAATAAAGAATAAAAAGAGAAATTTAAGATCAAGAAATATTTAATTAAATATAAACTTATCCTAAATAACAGATCCAATAAGTGAGAAAAACTATGATCTCTATTATCAGGCGAAATAATATATTGTGAAAAAGTAGTTTATTGAAAATATTTTTAAATTTTAATCACAACTAATTTCTCTTAAATGAATATCATATTTGAGATTTTTGTTATAAAAATATTTATAATAACTGGATAATAAATAACTCCTTAATATGTATAGTAAAACATTATGTGCACTTTCCTATATAACTTTGTTTTTTATTAATAATTATTATTTTAATACTTTCTATGTACATTCATACAATAAGAAGTTCAGTTTGTCAATGATTGTTATATATTTATGAGAGAGATACAACGTATAATTCTCTTTTTTAAATTTAGGTTCTATTTTTTAAGTTTTTATAATTTAATTAAGTAAACAGTGTGTTAAGGATATCTCTAAAGAACGGTCTACAATGAGTCGCAAACACGCTTCGCGACTGGCGACGAGGTGTTTGCAACGGATTGTAGACCGTTCTTAAATGTTTTAAACTCTTATACTAAGGGCCTGAGCAGAATGGCTGTCTTATAATTTTAAGACACTGTCTTATGTTTTAAATCTTTTTCTTTAGTAACGCACAATACTGTCTTGTGTCTCAAGTCTTAAACGTGTATACGAAACTGTCAACAATGTTTAAGACTTGAGAGTCTTGAGAACACAAGACAGTATTGTGCGTTACGAAAGACAAAGAATTAAAGCGTAAAACATTGTTTTAAAATTATAAGTCAGCCATTCTGCTCAAGCCCTAACATAGTTCAATATCATCTTTACGTTCTTGCAATAAAGAAGAAAATATAGTATTACAAAATTAATGTATTGTTAATACTGACAACATGAAAACAAACAGAACGAATGTAGTCAAAGGATGTTGTTTTAAATACAATGTCACTTACTGAGTATCAGGTTTAATTAAATCGTGCAAAAGAGGTTGAGCATATGGTCCATCTCCGGCTATATTTCGTAAGGCCCACACTGCTCGTTTCGCAACAATAAGCGATGCAGACTGTAATAGCTTCACTAATTGTGATACTTGCTTTGAGTTGCTTTTTATTCGTACAATATCGTACCTCCTAAGATATAAACTGCTTAACAATAGGCGATGCAGACTGAAATAATTTTTTGTACTTGTTTTGCATTGCTTTTTATTTGTGCCTCCTAAGATACATATACAAAATATGTAAAATGTATATCAAATAATGTAAAATATATGTAGCGATCTTAAGGCCATTCTACAATAGCGTAAACGTAGTCGTAAGTGGTTGTAACATATTCAGAATGTATTCAGAACGCATTTTTATCGATAAATGCGCGCATTTAGCATATGGTTTTCGTCATAATGTAACGTAAACTATATGCAATGCGCGTATTTATCGATATATAAAATTGCGTTCTGAATACATTCTGAATATGTTACAAACCACTTACGACTACGTTTACGCTATTGTAATCGGCTTTATATATGTAGAAATGAGGTTAACTTACGTGAGAAGGGATACAATTTTGTACCGGTAGTGACGAGAGATAGAGTGCGTCGAGTGCGTTCAGATTCCATAAACCAATCGGGAGCTTCTCGCTAGCTCCGCCCACTCACCCGGTCACCCAGCGATCACCTACAAGGTGGGGAATCTGAACGCAGCCCTGATGGGACATTTCACCTACCCGCTCGGAAGGATATTTCAATTTTTGCGTTCCGCTCTACACATTGTTAGGCTTTTGCGAGGATTACAAACGCGTGATTGTTAACGCTCGTCACGAATTAATTTTGATACGAGCGCGTAACGATAACAATTGCATTATAGGAAATCCGGCGACTGAGCCGGAAATCGAATTGTTCAAAGTACAATGGCGAATGCCTCACGTTACGTTAAACGAGGTCAATAAACTGTCCATGTTACGGGCCTTGGGAAGCGGACGATATCTTAGTGTCAGTTTTCGTTCGTGGGATCTGTACGAGTACCCCCTGCTGCAGAGCACGACCAAGCATTCGTGGGCCGTCAAGACTGCGACTCAGTTAGAGAAACCGCGATACGTTATCTTTGCGCTGCAGACCGGTCGCAAAAATATCATGGCTCAAAATATTGGCTATTTCAATCACTGTAACTTGACCAATATCAAGCTTTATCTAAACTCTGAATCTTATCCATACAATGACTTAAATCTAGATTTTAAAAAAAATCGATAGGCCCTTCTTTATGATATGTATGCGCGTTTTCGTAAAGCTTATTACGGATACGATCGCTACGATACGTTTCTCAATTTGACTACATTCCTGACGCTTGGACCTTTCGTCATCATCGATTGCTCCCGACAAAACGAGTCCGTCAAGAGCGCCACCGTGGATGTGCGAATAGAATTTGACTGTAAAAAGAACGTGCCTGCAAATACTACCGCCTATTGTCTCATCTTGCATGACCGCGTAATCGAATACTGTCCGTTGTCAAACGTAGTGCGCAAACTCACGTAAATTGTAATGTCGGTAAAAATTTCGATATAAGAGAGACAGATGTATCGCGATGTGATACAGTACGGATCGTTCCTTCGTTGCATCATGATCGCGCCAACGTTCGTCGATCTGCAAGGATTCATCGTCGGGATGAAATTTGTCGTAAAGGAGGTAGCGGTGCTGAGAAACGGGGCTGTTCTGGCGCATCACATCTTTACATGCCCCATGCCATGGAGTCTCCTTACAAAATTCGACAAGTCATGTGCTTCCTGGTTGATTCACAATCACCATGGATTACGATGGGAAGATGGAAACGTGCCGTACAGCATGGTGAAACGTTTAATTACATCGGCCGTGCTCGGTAAGCACGAGGACGACGACGACGACGACGAGATGCCGACTCTCGTGTACGTCAAGGGATGCCAGAAACGAGAATGGCTGGTGGATCTGCTTGAGAATAAAGCGAGAAAAAACTTAACCATCGAGACTTTGGATGCGGATTACGAAGATATCGAATCTTTAAATAATCTAGATGTTACCAATACTGTGCGATGTGGAAAACATGTTAAGAATTGCGCATTGCAAAATGTATTAAAAATATTTAACTGGTGGTCGCGACGCCAGAGAGAGATGTAATTTTTTTAAATAAAAAAATATAAATTTTACAATGTTTAATTTCCTTTTCCCTTTCCCATTAGTCGATAGTGTAAAAAATTAAAGAATAAGTAGGTATACGTGACGAATTCTAACTCGAGAGCTTCGAGGGGGGGTATCAGGTTTAGACGAACATGTCTGAACATGTTTCACGGTTGATGTCATGCGGAGAGGGGGTATACGTCTTAATACAGAAAAAATCCTACCTTAGTCCCCTCTCCTAAATTTCAGAGCTCTGATTGCGCGTTACAGAAACATTAATTTCCCCCCCCCCCCTTCATCATAGTTTTGGAAGTTGCCGCGTATACTCGATTAATTTTATACGATTAGTCTCGTATCGGCTGCTTGTGTGAACGGTCCGCTTCTCATAACCGAGAGAAAGAATGTATTCCGTTGAAGGAAGCAACGGCGGCAGTAGACGTATGAATTATTACGTACCGATTCCCGATGTTGAAATTCCAACGTGTGAAAACAAGTAAGTTTTGTTTAATTTATAGAGCTATATACTTTTATATCTTTTTGCGAATTGTATTATTTTGAAAGTAATCTCATTATTTTTTTCTACAGCATCTCGTTGGAGTGTCGCGCGGTTCGTATACTAGGCAGACGATACGCATTGACATCAACGGCTTATAAATATTTGGATATTGGAATCAGCGTGGGACCTGTGTCCTCTGTGGAACTACTTCTCGGTGATAACCGAGGAAATCAGATGGTGTTGGCTCATACGACGTGGACAGCGCTAATTGAAAGACGTGCGGATATCGAACGACTCCTGCAGTCAACCGCACCTTCATCAATGTTGATTCGAGATCTGCGTATAGAACTCGTAAAAATACGCGATGCGAATGTTGTAAAACTTACGTTGCATAATAATTCCATGTATATGAAATCATCGACCGTATTCTTCTTGTTCGAACTAGAACATTGCGTCGAGAATGTGTATTTTCAACTATGCCAAAATGTTCATGGCGTAAGTGAAAAATTTAAACAATTTGTAATCATTTTACGAAGAAATTGTATAACCGATAAATGTGATGCAGCAAGAATCTTGCGCGACGTTTTTGATAAAAATTCGATTGTTGATTGCGAATTACTGGCTTATGCTTTAGACAATATTGTATACGATGCGACACATGAGAAATAAATTACCGTTTATATGATAAAAAGTTTATTATCTTTCAATTCTCCCAATTATTTATTATAAAGAAAAGAAACGTGAACGAGGAGACGCGAGAGAGAACGCGAACGAAGAGATGCGAACGAGAGAGAACGCGAGCGAAGGGACGCGAGCGACAGAGAACGCGCCTATGTATTCTTGCCCGCCATTGTAGTGCGAGACATATTTCATCTTTATTTCTTTTCGTCGTAAGGGGCTGTCCGATTTTAAACTGTTACCATATTGTTTTCTCTGGTGACATTTTACCCCCGCTTCGTTTTGCAACCGTCGTTAAATTCAGTCTCGTCGAGTCCGCGAACAGTTCGGACGTGTTTCAAGAAAATTTCGCCGTTTTTGCAAACCGTTTTCGCAAAAGTTAGTGATTTTTTTAAACAAGTTTTTTTGTGACGTCTCCACGAAAGCCTTCCCTCCACCATGAATTACATTGAAGTGATGTTTCCAAGGGACACCATGGTATGTACGGAAGTGTGACAAGGTATAGTGACATATAATATAGAGTTTTTTTTAATATGTTTATCTTTTTGTTTAGTGGATGCGGCCGCGATGGGTGCGGCTAAATATAGAGGTGCACATGGATGAGTCGTGGGTGCGGATCCGCAACCCCCGAGATTGCGTAAGTATTATTTTTTTCCTTTGTGCGTGCGTGTGCGTGTTTAAAAAATAATATTTTTATGTTGATTTTACAGCTGCGTATGGAATACATCATACCAGGGTTTATAAATATCGCACATATGCAGTGGATGCAGTCAGAAAGGCAGGCTGAAAGAGAACTACGGGACACATTATGGCAAACTAGCGGCAACGAGGACATCTACGGGTTTCGTAGATTGTACAATATAGAAAATGAGTTTGACATAGAAGAAGATGAAGAATAGTAAGATAATCGCTTTTTAATAAAAAATATTGAATAAACATTGCTTTATATTAATCATCTTGTTACATTTGTGTGTTTCAGGTAAAGAAGTTGCCTTGAACTCCCATTATTCTATTACTTCCTCATTTAAGGTTGCGCTTTTAAGAAAACATTATATACATGCCACATGATAAATAAATATTAAGTACAATATATAATATGGTAAAAAGTTTAAACGATTTTTCCTTTTCATTTACCGTTCATCCCATTCCCTGTCATTAGAATTAAGCTGTCTTCGTATATAGTTTACTTAAATGTAATATTAAAAATTAAATATCGCGAAGATCTAAACGATTAAATATCGTTGCCGAAGAAAAGATACGCGATCGTGAGCGAGAACGCGAACGGTTGCCGGGAGCGAGAGACCGCGCGCGAGGAAGAGAGAGAACGCGAACGAGAAGACGGTCCTTTTCGAGAGGAAAAAAGAAGAAAAGAAGGAAAGAAAAAAATAACGCGCGACGTCATAACCGATTGGTGCTGCAAAAAAAAACCGTGACCCAGTGAACCTGTGACCCACATGTTCGCTAAAAAACCTATAAATTGTCCTAAACAACATGCGTAAAGAGGACATCGCGACGGTTAACCCTAGACATGCGCAGCGGGAGACTCCCAGGCTAAATTTCTTTTTCGGCGTTTCATTGTTTCTCTTTTTATTACCCCATATATCTCGGAGTTTTTTTTTAATGTACCGCGACGGTTAAGTCGCCTAAAATTTTTGATCGAGTACCTACGTCGACCATCGATGCTCGACCATCTGCAGTGCGAGATGATATTCGTTTATAAATTCTGTCATCGACGTTCGTAGATATTCATAGAAATTGAGTCGCGTTGCTGCGCTTATGCCGTCTAGTGTTTATAAAATCTAGCTGCCTGTCATCGGCGCTCGCCTTTGTAACGCGCGACGCCATAACCGAATGGCGCCGCGAAACCCCGATAAGCGGCTCTTCCTACGAAGAAAGGTGAAAAGGACCGCGGCGTCACGCTAGTCGCAGGTCATAAATTATAGCCGCCTGCCATAGGCGCTCGCTCGCATCTGAGGTGTGAAATGACATCTGTTTATAAATACTATTGGCCGAACATCGACGCGAGGCGGCATTTGTTTATCGAACATGCCCCGACGCGCTCGCCTGATCCCTCCCCCCCTTCACTAGGACCTCCGCGATCTCGAGGCTCTCCCCCCCCCCCCGCGAACCCTATGCTGGGAAGGCAGGTCCCCCCCCGCAGACCCCTCGGCCGGACCGCGGCGCTAGAGTTTCCCCCCCGCCCCGCTCCCCCCTCGAGCACCACGGCCTAGGAGTCTCACTATCTTCTTACTCATTCTTAAATGTTTTTTTTTTCTAAATGTGATGATGTGATTTCACCCGAAATATTTCCAATTTCTTTTGGTCCATATTCAAAATTTTGTTTTCTTGAATTTAAAATTTTTAGATCAAAATATTTCATTTTTATTGTGAAATAAGTAATTGCATGACATAAATTGTAGTGGCAGACTCCCTCAAAAATATCATGCATGACGTCCACATAATAGTTTTCAACTACATGAAATGATGTAATATCATTTAATAAAGAATTATTTTTAATTCCAGTGCGTTGTGAATTATTTATCTTTAAGTCATCATCGTAATTTGTAATTGTTCGCATCAATTCCTTATTTTCAGTGGTTAGTTTTTTACAATCCACGTTTTCTACTTTACAAAGTCGACAGAAGGAATTACTCGAAAACGATTGATTAAAATCCAAAAATGAATTTAATCCTAAATTATCCCCAAGCACCAAACCCAAGATAAAATGAACGCGAAAAATTGAGTTTTCATCGATTTTAATGTTTATACCATTTATTTCTAAATATTTTAATTTATTTATAAGAGACTGAAAACATTTTTCATTCCCATAATTTTTTATATCAGTAGATTTTATAATCGCAGCAAAAAATGCATTTTCCAATTTATATTCTTCCACCGGAAAACACGGAAAAAAATAGTAAACATTACAAATTGAATGAACCTTGGAGTGAGATCCAAGAGGATTATTAATTTCAAACTCATCCAAGTACAAGAAATATGGCATCACTATTTTATTAGAATATAATTTAGTTTTTTGTTTCCATAATTCGCCTTGCACAAAATTTGTAAATATTGGACACTTTTGTAAAAAGTCAATATTATCTAATGTACGCTTTAAAAGTCCTCCTTTTTCAAATATTTTTCTAAATTGAAATCTCAAGGGCATAAGAGCACCCTTTATTTCTTTTTCACCATATATAAAACTACCGTTTCGACGAATTCCACTAATTGCGTCATCAATTGTAAATTCTTGTACATTTTCAATGTAATTCTCACTTTTTAACCATTTATACAATAAATATTCAGTATTTAAAAATTTGGAGGAATTTCTACAATTTAATATCAGACTATTAAATTCGTTGTGTACAGAACTATTTGCTTGAAGTTTATTATTGACAAATGATTTCATAATATCCAATAATGGATCAATTAAACATTTGTTCGCGTATTCCTGTATTTTAAAAACATCTTTCCTGGAAAAATTATTATTATTGTGAAGAGTAAGTACAAATTCCGTAACAGAATTAACCATTTTTTTAAGCGACTCTTCCATTTAAAACTCAGGAATTAAACTATTTTCTATTTCAATTATTTCTGATGTTCGCGTTTCATTAATATTATCGTATGACGTACAAACGGGATAATTAGAAACTAAAGATGTAGTAGAATGACTAGCACTTGCATCAAATTCCGTGTTATTTTGTATATCATTTTGTGTATTATCGAAGTTACAATCTTAACTTTCAAATTTATTACCAATATCTTTATCATTTACATGTTTACGCGTTATACGCTTTTTAAAGCTACTTAAATTTTTAAAAATTTGAAGACAATTGGATTCACAACATCTAAATATTGAATTTGTTTTCAAATCATGACTGCGTTTAAAATGACAAATCAGTAAACATAAAGACTTAAAGTCTTCGTTACAAATATAACATAACATTTTATTTAAAAATGTATGAAATGTATGAAAGTATCTTATTCGGGCGAACTAACAGCAGCTCCTCCCAGTGGGATAAATTCAGTTGTAATATCAACCACACAATATTATAATGATTATATAGGTTTACAAGATATAACATATAACGCAATTCATACAAAGTATTTAAAGTACCGCCAGATGAACATGTAAGTCATAAAGGTAAAAGTGGCAACGCAAACCAAGAATGTAAGTAATAAATGAGAATGATGTAATGAACGTATCATCACTCAAGCATAATAATAGTAGTGAGACCCCAATAAAATCCGATACGTGACGGTAATACAGTTTAGTAGTGTGAGAAATCTACAGTCAGAAAGATACGAAAGCAACAGCTGATCTACATAATGCACGCATTAAATGTAACGCAAGTAAATTGACATACGATATGTAACGCGAATAATGGAACGCAAGTAATCAATGTGAAACCAAAACGCAAGTCACGGGAATGGGTTAAAGTAATTGTAATGTAATAAATACAATGCAAAGAATATAACGTAAATAAGTCGTCGCAAAGTACACCGCGAAGAATAATTAAACTAAATTAACGCCAGGAGTAAAATACGAGTAAACACACATGAATAAACGCAAGAGATATCACACAACAGGTGTGCCGCAATTAAATAATAGCAACCGACATGTCAAGATTCCACCGTAAATAAGATAGACATGTAGCGTTAATGTTCGAATGTAAAGAGTGTAATGCACATGAATGCAACGCAATGAATATGTTGAGATATTCATGTACGAATCGTGATATGAGTAATGTGACCGTAACCAAATCAACGCAGGAATTATAAATTGCACAACGCAATACAGGCGTGGAATCTCGTGAGCTTAGACGTATTGCTTATATACACGGTAACAACCAAATCGATAATGCAAAAAACGAGTCAAGGTTACACGGTTCGTTAGAGTAAACAACTTCTGGAATTTCTCATCGCAACCGGGCGGCGAAACACTTCGTCGTTGTTATAATATACGAGCGTACTCGAAAACGCGACAACTTGAGAGATGAATATTGCACAGGGCATGGCCATCCGAGGGCCAGGGAACGACGCAATGCTATGAAACGAGAATGAGTGTCGTCTTTTAACACAATTATCCGAGATAATTCGGACGTGCTCGTACGAGCATGCAAATGCGGTACACGCGGTATCCGTGGGCCGGAATTGAGAGCAACAAAGTACTTATCGTTGTTTGTCGATGACCATTCGGGATGATCAAATGTCCACGAGCCTTGTCCGATTCCGACCCCGAGGAATAGCGGTGTCCAACGCAATTCGGGATTTTCGGGAAGTCGATCCGAAAGGAAGGTCCTTTTCCCTGAGCCTCGCACCGAGAAGAAATGCACGCTTTTCCTTTTGTTTGACGCAGAGGCAGGGTGTTTTTAAAGGGTAATGTAAATCGTAAAGAGATTGTGTATATGTCGACATCTATGGTAGTCGCTGATGTGTTAGTGATGGTAAGGTAGAGTTGTTATAGATGGCGACTGTGGTACCGTTACCAATAAAGTCACTAGATCTAACGCAATTGTCAGCCATTTTGGCTCCATAACGTGGCAATTTCAAATTACACTTTTATAAGAATTAATATTAAAAAGAAGGAAAAACAAATAAATACTAAAAATTAAATATAAAAAATATATTATTCTTTTTTATTACTTATATACTTCTTTTTTTCATAACATTTATAATTTATCACAGATTTCTTCATTGCGACACTGCGACTAGAAGAAGGAATAGCTTTGACAAAGTTCTTATCACAGTCTGTTTTTAAAACAAAATGTATACGTGAAATAACAAATATTTTTAGTAGTTTATATATAATATTATGACATGCTGGAATAAAATCCGTCGAATATATTTGTAAACATTTATTAACTAATTCTATAGGTTTTAACTTATTAGATAATAAATCAGTCTCATATTGCCGAAATAATATTTCGCATTTATATATGATATTATATACATCCATAGTAGGAAAATACAATACATTTGTCTTATATTCTCTTAATTTGGTGAAAAGACTTATATTATTACTATTATTGACATCATCATTTGAATTTGTATCAGTATTTACAAGTGCATTAAAACATGTAGTACAATGTTTGTAATTTGTTTTAATTTTACGTAATAATGCACCTGTCAAATAATACAATGCAGTTTGCGTTTCATTATTTAAAGGTTCATTTCGCATTAGTGGAGTATGTAGTTCTTCATCCCAATCATCCCATATTTCATTCTCAATGCTCTCGAGACATTGTATGTCTTTAGACTTATTTTTATTTTCTAACTGTTTTATTTCTGTACAATATTGCACAAGGTGATCCGTATCAACAACAGAATAATTACCACGATCAATATTTGCCTGAAATTGTGATAGAGAAATAAGGCGCAATGATTGTTTAAATTCTCGTGCGTCTGGTACGGATGTTCGCCCACGTATTGTCGAAAATAAATTTTCTAACGCATCCTGAGTAAATCTGCCTAATAATAAATATTTAAAATTTTGTTTGTTTAAATATTCATCTTGTATATCGAGAGCAGTTTGGGTACAAAGTACCAAACCGCTTTGGAATGGTTTCCACTTTCCATCTCCAACTACTGTTATCCCATAAACAATTTCATTAAATTACTTTAAAAAAGTGATATTTTCTGTGTATATATTTTCCTGAAAATGGGATAGCGCAAGTTTCTCATAACGACTAGTCATAAGCTTAAACCATTTGTATATTGTGCTTAAAAACCACGCAGTAGTTTTATGCTTGTAATCAATATTTTTTCTATCTATGTGATATAATATGGCTGCAGCAACATTGTTATTTAATAATCCTACGCTTAAAGCAACGTTCATTTTATCGAAGTGAGCAGGATTTATTGATTTTTCTTTAAGTGTGGACACAGTTTTAAAGTATCTTTTTGGTCTAGCATATATACCTCACGAATAGGTTTGATAGAGACTTCGTTGTGTGGTAAGTTATACTTTTTCACTATTGTTTCATCTAAATAAAATGTGTTACCTGCAGTTAATGCGCATGCAATATTTTTAAAAACATGAACTGAATCTGCTGTAATAAATAGTTTATCTTCATTGTTACATGGATGTTGAGTGAAATTTTTTATTTGACTATATTTACCAGCTGTAATATCAAAAAGTCTCCACCAACTCCTATTTTGTGCTCCCATATCCGAAAGTACTACCTTAATAATTAATCCAATATCGTGTGCCTTTTCAATAATTGTTAAAATCTTTCTCGCCATTTCTTGCGGGCAAAATGAATTGGCTGTATATTCATATCCAATGGTTTGTTTCCACTTAGTAGTAATGCCGCACAGCATAAATACCATACTATGTGTAGCTAGCTGATCACAAGAATCCATTCCTCCTGACAGTTTCATTGTTGGTCGGCCAATAATTGCATTGGTACTTCTATCATATTGCAAACCAGGCTTTATGGACATTTCATCTATAAGTAGTATTGCATGTTTTTCTTCTGATTTAAATGTCTGTATCTAAAATAACATAACAAAATACATCATAAACTCTACATGAAAATATGCATATATATAATACTTTTATTTATATTCAGCTGCTTTTTGATGAAAGTAATTTCAGTTTAAATGTACTTATACAAATATATTAATAAATTATTAAATAAATAAATAAATAAATAAATATATATATATATATATATATATATATGTATGTATGTATGTATGTATGTTTTGTGTGTATATATACTGTTCGGGGGCACGCGTTAGCGCGGGATGGCGCGAGGTAAAGACAACCACAAGAGAAGACACAGCAAGTACAGAGAAAATAGCGTTTATAATGTCAAATATGTACAGTTAACACAGGTTACTTTTAGGCAAGTGCCGTGAGCGCGCACAGAGTTGAGCACGGCGAGAGCAGCGAGAAGCGGTTCAGCAAGCGAGTGCGAAACGGCGGCGGTATAGCAAGGCGGTTTAGAAAAGCGGTGTACTAGCGGTGATCTGCGAGCGAAATCGATTCCGCGGCGCAGCGGCGATCCCTTTATCACCTCCGAGGCGAAACTCCCTCCAGGCTGGGTACCACCAGTTTCGGGAGGGTGATTGGCCATCGGAGCCCTACGTCATAGAACCGACGTCACCGTTTTCACGTGACGCCCCGGCGGGGTCGTTACATGGTTTCAACTGTTTTGTTTATAGCAGGGATCTTTCTTTTGTGAGAGCGTCGTCGTTCGACTTTGTTTATGCGACCGGTCGACCGTGGCTGTGTTGTTGCTAACAATTAGCGAACTTTCGGAAAGTAACGAAAGATCCATGCTATAACGTGCCGCGAGGTATTCCCTTAACGCGAAATTATTTAGGCGATTATTTTATAGAAAGCGTGACATGCGCTGACATGCAACCGAATTATCACGATCTCACACATTCCCGCCCGCCTCGTCATATGGTGACGAAACGAGACGGTGCGCTCGCTGAGGCGATCGCAGTCGCGGCACGAAGTATCGATTAGCGATCGATTACTGATGATCGCAATCCCGGCGCGAGTGCGAGCGGCCATGTTGCGAGGTGCGCGGCTGCGCATTGTCATAACACGCGAGAATCTCGAGCGAGAAACATATTTCGCACGATATGTTTCTATGTATGTTTTTCGGTATATACATGGTGCCGTGAAGTGATGTGACGCGAGTGTGTGTTAAGTTAAGGCGGAAGGCCGAAATCACCGATTAAGTGAAGTGCACGGAGTGCATTGGCGGAAGGCCGACATCACCGATTAAGTGAAGTGCACGGAGTGCATTGGCGGAAGGCCGTCAGAGACAATTACGCGAAGTGACAATAATAACCGACGGACATAAGTAGCGCGAACCGCGAAAACTAACGCAACGGATGGTTTTGGCTCACGCATCCGCAACGGTGGTGGTGGAGCCAGCGGCCCCGGGAAGCAGCACAAGTTTGACGAGTGGCCGGACGAATTCGGAGGCGGCCGTGCGGACGGTCACTACGCGGACGACGCCGTCGTCTCCAGGATGCAGCTTGATGATCCTTGCGAGGGGCCATCGATTCGGCGGAGCGATCTCGGACCGCATCAAGCAGAGTGAGCCGACATCCGGGGTGGTCTCAGCAGATAGCCACTTTGGTCGGGAAGCGAGATGCTGGATGCATTCGCGCGACCACCGTTGCCAAAAATGATCGCGCATCTTTTGCACCAGCTGCCATCGAGTTAAGGTGTTGTCCGGCCTCTCTCCCAGTGACGGCTCAGGAGCTGCCAGCAAGGGAGCCCCGATAAGGAAGTGCCCCGGGGTCAGTGCCGTGACGTCGTCTGGGTCATCGGACAAGGCCTGAAGCGGCCGAGAATTCAGACAGGCCTCAACCTGAGCGAGGAAGGTGGCCATTTCCTCGAAGGTGAGGGTCGTTTCGCCGATGACTCGCCTCAGGTGGAACTTGGTGGATTTCACCGCCGCCTCCCAGAGTCCGCCGAAATGCGGTGCGGCTGGTGGATTGAAATGCCACCGGATTCCGTGGGTGGAGACGTCGTGAGCGATGCGCCGGCCGTCGGATGACGACGCGCGTAAGAGGTCCTGCAGTGCCCGGTCAGCCCCGATGAAGTTGGTGCCACAGTCGGAATAGATGTCCGTGCAGAGTCCCCGGCGGGCCGTGAAACGACGGAGGGCGGCCAAGAATGCCTCCGTCGTGTAATCGGAGACTACTTCGAGGTGCACGGCTTTGGAGACGAGGCACACAAAGACGGCGATGAAAGCCTTGTGCGCTCGATGTCCTCGCCCTTTGGTCGTGCGTATGAGAATCGGGCCGGCATAATCCACGCCGGTCCGCTGGAAGGGCCGCGACGGGATGACCCGGGCCCGTGGAAGGCTGCCCATCGGTGGTTGCGGAGGCGCGGCTCGCCATCGGGTGCAAATTACGCATCGATGCAACAGCTGTTTCACCACGGCTCTGCCTCGTGGAATCCAGTGGCGGAGGCGGAGAGTGCCGAGCGTGAGTTGCACTCCGCCGTGGAGGGTTCGTCGGTGGCAGGACTCCACGAGCAGACGAGTGAGCCAGGAAGACGTTGGAGCGATCAATGGGTGTCGCGCGTCATGTGGAAGCAGTGCGTGCTTGAGTCGCCCTCCGACTCGGAGCACGCCGTTGTCGTCGAGGAAGGGACTCAGCTTGGCGAGTGGACTGCGATGCGACACAGTGCGGCCGTCCCTGACGGCCTTGATCTCCTCCGGGTAGTGAAGTGATTGCACCACCCGTTGCCAACGGAACAGTGCCGTGTCGAGTTCTTCCGGAGTGAGCGTTCTCGCCCGATCGTCCGGACGGGGATCGTCGGTGCGGGAGGTGGTGCGTCGCCATCGCAGACACCACGCCGTGACGCGTAGAAGCCGGTGTAGCGAAGAGAATCGAAGGAGAGTGTCGGGCTCCGTTTCGATCCTCCCGACGGCGGACACGACGGCCTTCCGCTCAGGCATCTCCGCGTCGGGAATCTCGTCGTTCTCGTCGGGCCACCGGGTTCGGTCCTCCCGCAGCCACGCCGGGCCCGTCCACCACAACGGATGGCCGATCAGTTCGCCGGGCGCAATCCCTCGGGAAGCGCAGTCGGCCGGGTTGTCGCGTCCGGGAACGTGCCGCCACCGAGCCTCGGGAAGAGTCCGCTGAATGAGCGACACCCGGTTGGCCACGAACGTCTTCCAACGGGATGCGTGGCCCTTGATCCAGTGAAGTGTCACTCGGGCGTCGGACCAGAGGAAGATCGGTGCTGCGGGCAAATGTAAAGTGTCGCGAGCGTGTCGCGTTAATTTAGTGAGCAGTGCGGCCGCGGACAATTCGAGTCGAGCGAGGGACACCTGCTGAATCGGAGCAACCTTGCTCTTGGCCACGAGCAAGTGCAGCGTGGTGGAGCCGCCTCTCGTGACGCGGAGGTAGACGGCAGCGGCGTAACCTCGCTCGGAAGCGTCGGCGAAGCCATGGATCTCGACCTGAGACTCCGTAGCTCCGCAGTTGAGCCAGCGGCTCACGCGAAGACCCTCGAGAAGCGGGAGCTCCCCCAGGAAGCGCGCCCAAAGTTGAGCGTCCGCCGATGGAAGGGGGGAGTCCCATTCCAGTCGCTTCAACCAAGCGGACTGGATAAAAATCTTGGCTCTGATCACGACGGGGGTGAGCCATCCGAGCGGATCAAACAATCGCGCGGTCTCCGAGAGGACACGCCTCTTCGTGAATTCGGTGATCGCGCGCGTACGAATCGCGACGGAAAATTCGTCGTCCGTTGGGTGCCATCGGAGGCCGAGAGTGGAGTGAGTGTCGTTCTCCCACACGTGCAGTGCGCGTTGAAGGCGATGTTCCCGCGGGATGCCGACGAGAATGTCCTCGGAGTTCGCGGCCCACTTACGTAACGGAAACCCGCCCGCCGTGCAGAGCTCGCGTAGTTCGGTTTGCACCGCGATCGCGTCGTCGATTGTGTCCTCTCCGGTTACGACATCGTCCACGTATCTGTCCTCCTCGAGGGCGATCGCGCCGCGCGGATACCGAGACCTTTCGTCCGCGGCGAGTTGCAAGAGCGTTCGAATCGCGACCCACGGCGAACACTTGAGGCCGTACGTGACCGTCGTCAGGCGGAGAACGCGCACGAGCAAGTCGACGGCACTTCTCCACAGGATCCGTTGGTGGTCGCGATCTTCCGGGTGGACCGAGATCTGACGATACATCTTCTCGATGTCGGTGATCATCACGTAGCGGTGCCGACGCCAACGCAAGAGCACGTCAGCGAGTGCCGGCAAGAGGTTAGCGCCTGCGAAGAGGTGGTCGTTCAGCGATTCGCCGGAGCTGGTGCGTTGTGAGCCGTTGAACACCACTCGAAGTTTGGTGGTGGTGCTGGCCTCCTTCAACACTCCGTGGTGCGGCAGGTAGCACGCTCCGCGAGGTAGGTTCTCGTCAGACGGAGCAACGGCTTCCATGTGCCCGAGGTCTTCGTACTCCCGCATGAACGCGTGGTAGAGCTCTCCGAACCGGGGATCTCGGGCGCACTTGCGTTCCATGGCGGTGAGCAGGCGCTCCGCGGGCTTGCGGGTCTCGACGAGATTCTTCGGCGGCGAGGCGAACGGCAGTCGGACGACGTACCGGCCAGAGGGGGTGCGCTCGTGGGTGCGCACAAAGTGTTGCTCGCACTCCTCTTCTTCGGGAGTGAGCGTGACGGAAGCGGGAGGTTCGCTCTCCTGCTCCCAGAAGCGGCGTACCAGCTCGGCCAAGTCACGGTCGGCGGTGCCTTGGAATGAGCTGAGGTGACCAACGAGGGAGGTCGCACCGCAGCCCCCTGACAAGATCCATCCCAGGATGGTCTTCTGAGCTATTGGCGTTTGCGGTTCGCCTCGGCGGAGACCATCCTCCAGGATGGTCGAGCAAACTTCAGCGCCCAACAGCAACTCGACGGGGTCGTTGGCGGTGAAGCGCGGATCGGCCAACGGGAGTCCTTGAAGATGAGGCCACGTGGTGCTGCACTTGTTCGTGGAGCCTTGGTAGAGCGAGAGACGCGGAAGCACGAACGCGACGGCGGTGAACGAGTCCCCGGTGGTCCTCGACGTAACGTTCAGTGACACCTTGCCCCGAGTGGACCCCGAGTGTGAGCCGCCGATGCCAAAGATAGACACTCGCGTGCGCGATCGCGGCAGGCGTAGCCGCTGCACCAAGGACTCCGACACGATCGACACTTCGGAGCCCTGGTCTATGAGGGCCCGAACCTCATGGGGATCTCCGTGCCGGTCGGCAATGGTCACGCGCGCGGTCGCGAGGAGAATCGCCTTACGGTCTTCGGTCTTTCCGGCGGCGGAAAGCGCGCTGACTTCCGCGGCAGGTTTCGGCGTGGAAACGTACGCGTCGTGCAACATCGAGTGGTGACGCAAGTTGCATGTGAAGCAGTTTCGCGTAGACTGACACTTCACCACCAGATGATTGCCGAGACAGTTGTAGCAGAGTTTATTGGTCTCGACCACAGTCTTCCTCTCACTGGCTGTCTTGGCCTTGAAGTCGGGGCACCCCATGAGCGAGTGCTTCCCCTTGCATAGCGGGCACTGAGAAGGCTCGGAACGCTTCGCGACGTGGGTTTTCGCGGACCGTGACGGTTCACTCGCGGGTTTGGTAGTGTTCTTCGGATTCGCGGCGTTTAACGTGAGAATCCGTTTGGAGATGAAGCTCATCAGCGTATCGTGGGACGGCGGTTCGAAGGAATCTCCCGAGGAGGATTCCCATTCCAGACGCGTTCGCGAGTCGAACAGTTCGATGACGAGGTGGTTGAAAAGGTCCATGCCGTGCGAAGCTATGGGCCTCCCAATGCTCTCTTGAGCATTCACGGCGGACGTGGCGGCGTTATGGACGCGGCTGAGCTCGTCGGCGGTAGCGGCTTTCATCTTCGCCACGGCGGTAAACGTGGCGAAGTTGGAGCGTATCAGCTCCCTCTTGTTCTCGTAATGCTGGCAGAGTAGCGCCCACGCGCGATCGTAATTTTCGCCCGTAATGGTTAACGATCTTATTAATTTTTCAGCCGGCCCTTTGAGACACGAGCGGAGGTAGTGCAGCCGTTCGACTGGCGGAATCGCCGGCTTGTCGCCGATGACCGACCGAAAGAGATCGCGGAAAGATGGCCAGTCCTCGTAGGCGCCCGAAAATTGCGGCAAGTTGATACGGGGCAGCGAGACGCGAGGCGCGTGTTCGCCCCCCTGATCTGACGCCGTGACGGACGCGGAAGCCGACGCGGCCTTGAAGAGCTTCGCCTGTTCGGACAGGATGCTACGCTGGAGCACGTAAGCGCTCTCGGCTTGGTCGAGTAAGTCTAATTTTGCGTACTCACTCTCAGCGTAGCGGTCCTTGTAGCAGGCCCGAACAAGGTCATGCTGGCTCTCGAACTTCGCCCAGTGGTCGTCGAGGAGGCGAATGCGAGTCTCGACGGCAGAGAGGGTGATATTCGCCTGACCCATCTTCTTCAGGTTTTCGACTGCGTTGGAGATGCGTACGAAGAGTTCGTGTTGGCTGTTCAGCATGGCGCTATGGTCAAGACTCATGGTGTCTTCTGTTTTAGGCACTCCCGATCGCGGTTGCCGGCGATGATCCGGCTCGAAGGACCAGAATGTTCGGGGGCACGCGTTAGCGCGGGATGGCGCGAGGTAAAGACAACCACAAGAGAAGACACAGCAAGTACAGAGAAAATAGCGTTTATAATGTCAAATATGTACAGTTAACACAGGTTACTTTTAGGCAAGTGCCGTGAGCGCGCACAGAGTTGAGCACGGCGAGAGCAGCGAGAAGCGGTTCAGCAAGCGAGTGCGAAACGGCGGCGGTATAGCAAGGCGGTTTAGAAAAGCGGTGTACTAGCGGTGATCTGCGAGCGAAATCGATTCCGCGGCGCAGCGGCGATCCCTTTATCACCTCCGAGGCGAAACTCCCTCCAGGCTGGGTACCACCAGTTTCGGGAGGGTGATTGGCCATCGGAGCCCTACGTCATAGAACCGACGTCACCGTTTTCACGTGACGCCCCGGCGGGGTCGTTACATGGTTTCAACTGTTTTGTTTATAGCAGGGATCTTTCTTTTGTGAGAGCGTCGTCGTTCGACTTTGTTTATGCGACCGGTCGACCGTGGCTGTGTTGTTGCTAACAATTAGCGAACTTTCGGAAAGTAACGAAAGATCCATGCTATAACGTGCCGCGAGGTATTCCCTTAACGCGAAATTATTTAGGCGATTATTTTATAGAAAGCGTGACATGCGCTGACATGCAACCGAATTATCACGATCTCACACATATACAAAAATATGAAAAACTTAATTATTCTTTTTTATAAAAGCGCACGCAGTTTAGAATAGAAGCATAATTTTATAATTTTACATTGTATGTGTTACATATGCGTGCGTATATAACTTTGCATATATTTTTTTCTTGAAACTGAAGTTACTTTTTTTAACATATGTATAGCAATAAGGGTGGTTCTACAATCATTCCACAATACACTGTCGGAAGTCGTTGTCGGAAGAGTTTACCACAGTTTAATTTAGAAAAGAATTATCCACTGTGTTTGATCAATTCTGCCGACAATAACTCCCGACAGTCTGTTGTGGAATTAGCCTAATAAAAATACTAACTTTCATCTTTAACAGCTGGAATATGTCTTCTAAAATACCTGGCCCAAATTTTAAATTTTGTATGCGGTTTTGTAGAGTACGAATACTTGGATATGGCAAGTTCTGCCGTTGCACCTCCTCGTAGCCTTTTCGTCCGCAGGCTACGTACAGTTTCAAGGCTTTATTTATTGTTTGTGTAGACCATGAAGATCCTCTATGGTGACACTTTGTCATAAAATTGTGTTGATCTGCGTTGAACACTTTTTCAAAATGTATATTTCTTTGCCGCAATTTTTTCTTCAAAATATTACATTCTCGTATTTTTCGTGTTAAAGCATTTTCCAATTTCCTAATCTTTCTATCTTTTTTTCTGATTAATGGAGTGTTCTGTGATTCATCCATAACATTTGTTCCAATATTATTTGTCATGCTATTACTATTGTTCTCATCGTTATTATTACTGTTGCCATCGTCATTATTATTACTGATGTCCTCATAGTTATTATTACTGTTAATATCATTACACAAGCTAGTGCAATTTATATTTATTAGGTTCTGGTCATTGTCACCTATGAAAAATTAAAAATGAAAGCTTTAATAACAAAAAACAAGTTAACGCAGTATACTAAACAACATACAAACAGTTTAATAAATAAGTTAATTTATATATACAATGGTTACAAACAATTCAAGGCTTCATTTTCTAATTCACTTGTCATAAAAATCTTACAAATATAAATGCACACATTAAAGTTTCTATAAATATATACAATATATACACTTGCAACTTTAAATTATTCATATTTTTTTATTTATATGTGTTCAAAAATCTAGCCCCATGTAATTTATATTTTTTACTTATAAGTATTATTATATTATTTAATACTTACAAATTTCTATCTCCACAGGTCTAGATGTCTTTTCTGTTAATTGGTTTTCCGTCTCTATTGTGTGTTTCTCTAATAAATTTGGTTTTGCGAATGGACGGAGCAGTTTTCTTCCATCTTCTCTTTTATTCTCAAACTGGTCCTCACCAAAATGTGCCTGCACAATTTACGTAAAAATTATCACTGTAATACATCATTTCATACATAATTATAATTTTTTATTAACTTACCTCACAAATTACAGCTCTTTCAGATAACGTATTTCTCCCAATTAATCGTAACCATTCTAATCGCCTTTCGCTATTTCTTTTGCCTGTTGGCAAGCGAAATAAGCGAGCTCCTTTCTCTGTACGGTTTTTGCACAAATCCACGCAACAAGCTGGCATTTTAATATGTATTTTTCGACTTATGTATTTTTGCTTTACCACTGTTTACCACACAGGTTGTGTCAACACTCCGCAGAAGGTACAATTGTACTTTAAGTGTAATTGAACGATATAGAAGTGTACTATTTACACTTTTCGCCGCCATTTTGGCTCCATCGAGAACAAAGGATTTTTAGTTTGCGTTACTTTATAGATCTAGTGACTTTACGTTACCAACTTCGTCCATTAGATTAAGCATTAAGGCGTGCGAGGCGCCGACCGCGTTGCGCCCCAGGAACTAATCACGTGGCTGCAGCGTAAACAGCGCATGCGTGTGCAAGCCGGTACGTGCGTGCAGCTCGCAGAGCGGGCATTCAGCGTTAGTTCATCGTAACAGATAGTCGCGTTTGATAATTACTGTCTTTCTTTCGAGAAGATTCTCCTAAGTTGAGAACTGATACGCGATTGTAATCGTTACGATATTCAAGCCATCGGCTTCGTGCAATAACCGAGATTTGTTAATACTATCGAGCGAAGCTGTTGCGGTAAAGCTAAGAGGAAAGATACCCAGATATCCAAAGATCCTCGGACCGAACAGCGTGAAGGAAGGACGAACGTCGCCATTACGATGTAGTCACACAAACGAAGGACGAGTCAGCCATCTTGGCACGTTGAGAAAGCCCGCAAGGGCTGGGTCAAGGAGACCATTATTTTCCATAAACAAGGAAAGCAATCGCTTTCAGGTAACATATTCCGATCTCTGGAGAATCATTGATCACAACAGAGTAATCGCTAGTATACTGGCTAGCGTTGTATGAAGAACTTAACGTTCTATCATAATGCGATCTTTGATTTCAGAGCTCGAGAAAGAGCGAAGCGAGGAATATTTCCTCCCTTAAGGCAACATAGCTATCTGTACCGATTAATCCGGTATTAATTTGATAACTGAGCTCAGTATAATTACTTTACGACAATTTCTTGTGGTTGCAACCCGCGTGTAATATCATTTATTCTGGCTGTAAAATAACTCAACTTACATTATCGAGACACATTACCGAAAGAGAAACGTGATTCTGCTATTCATGTTAACAATGCGTTACACGTGCGTCGATTGTGATTTATTCTCATTGCTATGACCATAACTTGCGTTATTACGATAAACGTATTATCTGTTTATGGTTAATTCTACTTAAACAAATTCTCTATTCATTCTTTACTGAATTTGATTATAATCGCTATATTACTTATTCGATAACTTGCCGTATTGCTGAAGTTACTGTGTCAATTAATACTGAAAAGTGCGTCACATTTGATTGGCAGAAACGCACACAACAGGCTATTTAGCGCAATACTTTATTTCTTTTATTAATATAGTCATTGTTCCTTCGATTACAAATAATATATTCGCTAACTACTTATTATCAAGAATTATATTATAACCAACAGTTAATTGACACATTCCTTCATATATGATTATTCTTATGTATATATTTATTGATACTTATATGTGCTTAATTATGCAAAATGTATTTAACATGAGTGATTCTTTCTTCGAGATAGTTTAATACTGAAGTGCATTTGATTGCTTCACCATTTTGACAAATGAGCAGAATAGATGTTTGCTTTCTTCAGATAAGGTCTATGATTCCATACAAGATTACAATATTGCAGTCTCAACAAGAAGGGATTATTCTTTAATGACTATTCTTTTCTCTGTATTTTTAAACAGCCGAGCATTTTATACAAAACCTTATTATACTATTTATGCATCTACTATCAAACAATCCTAAATGGAAAAATAAGTTTTACTTGGAAATACACAATCTCTTTAACCTAAACCACGTTAGTCGAGGTGTTGTTTCCTATACAATCTAGAGTCCAAACTCCTGCGCGAGCTTGTACTAAACACAGGGACGAGACTGCCAAGACCTCGCTGGCCCGCACGCACCAAAATCATTCACCGAATATCGCGTTCCACAAATATTAATGTTAACGGAACATAAATGTCACTACCCGGTTAATTAGAGCATACTGTCCTTTTCGCGAAAGGCGAACTGTATCTCGTAACGGGAGAATACTACGTCGAATGACGAAGTTATTGTAAGTTCAAACGACGCGATTCGAGCAATCTACACCGCGTGTTTCGACCAGCTGTGTGAAGTTGGCCCCCCCACTACTAATCCAATAATAACTATCACCATTCGTTTGGTGGTCGTTTGGTGGTGTTTGGTAGTCCATTCCCGACGTTTGGTAGTCAAAGCTGTAACTAATAATGCGAAAAAAAGACATATGCGCGTGAAGTTAGCCCCCCCTCTTGTAAAACTCGGCTTTCCAAACTGCGTATATCATTTTAACTGTAAGCATTCGTTTGGTGTTCGCGTGCTGACGTTTGGTAGTCCATTCCCGATGATTGGTAGTCAAAGCTGTAACTAATAATGCGAAAAAAAGACATATGCGCGTGAAGTTAGCCCCCCTTCTTGTAAAACTCGGCTTTCCAGACTGCGTATATCATTTTAACTGTAAGCATTCGTTTGGTGGTCGCGTGCTGACGTTTGGTAGTCCATTCCCGATGATTGGTAGTCAAAGCTGTAACTAATAATGCGAAAAAAAGACATATGCGCGTGTAGTTAGCCCCCCCTCTTGTAAAACTCGGCTTTCCAGACTGCGTATATCATTTTAACTGTAAGCATTCGTTTGGTGGTCGCGTGCTGACGTTTGGTAGTCCATTCCCGATGATTGGTAGTCAAAGCTGTAACTAATAATGCGAAAAAAAGACATATGCGCGTGAAGTTAGCCCCCCCCCCTCTTGTAAAACTCGGCTTTCCAGACTGCGTATATCATTTTAACTGTAAGCATTCGTTTGGTGGTCGCGTGCTGACGTTTGGTAGTCCATTCACGATGATTGGTAGTCAAAGCTGTAACTAATAATGCGAAAAAAAGACATATGCGCGTAAAGTTAGCCCCCCCTCTTGTAAAACTCGGCTTTCCAGACTGCGTATATCATTTTAACTGTAAGCATTCGTTTGGTGGTCGCGTGCTGACGTTTGGTAGTCCATTCCCGATGATTGGTAGTCAAAGCTGTAACTAATAATGTGAAAAAAGACATATGCGCGTGTAGTTAGCCCCCCCTCTTGTAAAACTCGGCTTTCCAGATTGCATATATCATTTTAACTGTAAGCATTCGTTTGGTGGTCGCGTGCTGACGTTTGGTAGTCCATTCACGATGATTGGTAGTCAAAGCTGTTACTAATAATGCGAAAAAAAGACATATGCGCGTGAAGTTAGCCCCCCCTCTTGTAAAACTCGGCTTTCCAGACTGCATATATTATCAAACCGAACAAGTAACATTTACTTTACAAATAAATAATTAACCTGCATATATTATTATAATTATAAGAATTCGTTTGGCGCATTTAGTAATTAAAAATATAATTGTTAAAGAAGATAAAATATATATGTGTGTTACCATGCGTTTCACATAAATATTCTTGTACGATTGCATGTTTAATTATAATCATTAATACTTATTTAACGAGCATTTTAATTTTCAATAATTAATAATTAATAATTAAATACATATGGATCAAATTGGTGTAATCCACTTCTAACATTAAAACGTTTTTCAAGCTTTTTTTATAATAAATCGATACAATAAAATAACATAAAGTTTTTTTAATTCTTCTTGTAGTCAATTTCATAGTTATTTTTCGAAATGTCAAAGAATATATAATCTTTTAATTTTTAGAATTGTAGAGCGTAATTAAAATAACGACTAATTATGTTTTGTTATTTTTACTACTATGCATATTAAATAATACAAAAAATATATATGCGTAGTATAAGAATTAGAATTAGTCGTTAATGGAAAAAACCTTAATAATCGCGTTAAGATTGATCAATTCCCTTTAAAAAATTTCTGTCAGTGACTAGGATTACTATGAATACCCGTTTGCTAAGTTTGCTAATAGTTTAATATAACATGATCTCTCTCTCTCTCTCTCTCTCTCTCTCTCTCTCCTCTCTCCTCTCTCTCCTCTCTTCTCCTCTCTCTCTCTCTCTCCTCCTCTCTCTCTCTCTCTCTCTCTCTCCCTCTCCCTGCTGCTCTCTCTCCCTCCCCTCCCTCCCTCCCTCCCTCTCCCTCTCCCTCTCCTCTCCTCTCCCTCTCCCTCCCCTCTCCCTCTCCTCTCCCTCTCCCTCTCCCCTCTCCTCTCCCTCTCCCTCCTCCCTCTCCCTCTCCCCCTCTCCCTCTCTCTCCCTCTCCCTCTCCGCTCCCTCCTCCCCCTCTCTCCTCTCCCCTCCCTCTCCCTCTCCCTCTTCCCTTCCTCCCTCTCCCTCTCCCCTCTCTCCCTCTCCCTCCTCCCTCTCCCTCTCCCTCTCCTCCCTTCATCCCTCTCCCTCTCCCTCTCCCTCTCCCTCTCCCTCTCCCTCTCCCTCTCCCTCTACCTCTCCCTCTCCCTCTCCCTCTCCCTCCCCTCTCCCTCTCCCTCTCTCCTCTCCCTCTCCCTCTCCCTCTCCCTCTCCCTCTCCCTCTCCCTCTCCCTCTCCCTCTCCCTCTCCCTCTCCCTCTCCCTCTCCCTCTCCCTCTCCCTCTCCCTCTCCCTCTCCCCTCTCCCTCCCCTCTCTCCTCTCCCTCTCCCTCTCCCTCTCCCTCTCCCTCTCCTCTCTCCCTCTCTCTCTCTCTCTCCCT
>NW_027249810.1:0-72711 GCF_030848795.1 Temnothorax nylanderi
TTATCAGACATATTTATGAAATGAAGTATTTAATACTATAAAAAGTACAATCAAATTAAGAATCTCCAGGGTTTCCAAGAAACTCGTTACATTTAGAGCAATACTCGAAAAAAAGTAGGCAATAAGTCTTGAGTTTAAGTATTTTTTTTGTCTTTCGGCCGAAAGGCATATTGAAGATATTTTTATATATTTTCTAACAGTTCTGACGATGAAGGATTATATGAATATAGGTATTATACTGGTAACTGAACCGGTCATAACTTCTTATGCCCACCGTCCAGAATCTAAACTTATATTTTTCTAGTGATGTACATAACAATATACCTACAAAATAGCATATGATTCAATGTTGTGTACTAATGGCTCGTTTTGGGCGAGGTTCTTTGGGAATAAAGCAACAAATTAGCAACAAAATAGCACTAAATAAATATGTCCTCATTTTTTATTATTTTATAATTTTTTTATATGGCTGTGCCATATGTGGATGTGTATTAACTTTAGACTTAAGCTAGCACAGCCACTGTTTTTTTACTGTGTATTTGTTTTTCAGAATCACTTGTGATTAGCATGTGCAAGAAGGCTCGCTAGCAGTCTATTCAACAACTAATTAAAAAAAATTTGTTTAGCAAAACAAGCACAAAATTTTTCTTTTGTGAATTTAAAGAGCGCATTATTATATAATTTATTCGTTAAATTTTTATCCAATGCGGGAACTAGCTAGGCAGACGTAAGATTCTGAACCGATCAAAAGTAGTACTGAAAACGAAAACAGGCATATATGCACTAAGTACGCACGTAAAAGCAAATTCAACACAATTATTGGGAACTAATGATGCGATTTATAAATAAAAACATTGGATACGATCAGCCGCGTGTGAGTACTGTCGGGAGAAAAAACGGATGAGTTCATGATAAAATAGCAGTCGCGACCTCAGAATGACCTAAGCGAACTTTCGGCACAGTGTGCGATAAAAATATATATCTCCTATCTGACCTACAAAAGAAGTAACACAAACCAGTCAATCGCGGGCCAACTGTAAAATTAAGTCATCATTTATATCAAATCCGTATTTACTAGAGAAATATCGAAATAAAAGAAACCGGTGACTTTTTTATATATATCCAAGTACAATTAAATTTTTGTGTTCTTAATATATCACGGGTAAATAATCTCCTTATTCTTAACATATCCTTGTCGGTACTTATTTAAATGACTCGCACACAAAATGAAGGTATTATGCGCTATTAACAGATAGAGTGAAAGACCCAATTACTGGCATATTAAGCATTCAGTAACATTTGATTTAATATATATATACAAGCAATGATACTTTATCTTTTTAAAATATTTTTTTCGGGTTGCTCCAATTATAAACTTTATAAATAAAATTAGAAAGTTTAAATAAAATTGATTCTTAATTTTTAATTAATATAATAATGACCAAGCTCAATTGCACCTAATACTGGTAACCTCTAAATTTTATGTTCCTAATTCTGGCAACCAGATGAACACATTACTGGTAGTTTTTCTAACCAAACTTTTTATTCCCGACTGCTGCCGGCCGAAGGTTTGCACAACGGAGGGAATATTCGTTTCACCTAAGTATATACCTAAGTATACTTACATGACAACCTCACCAGGTGTGTCAAGCAAATTTTAAGAGAATAATAGGTATCTAATATGTGAGAATGATAGGTATTCCGATGATCCGTGTTTACGCTCTTATCCATCAAAACAAAGTCGACATAGAAGTTTAGAGGTTATTCTGTCATTCACCAAGCTGCCAGTATTATGTTCATTTCATGATTTATGTCCATAATACTGTTGACAGTATTAGGATTTATGTCCATAATACTGTTGACAGTATTAGGAAAAACACGAAAAAGTGAACATATTACTGACATGAATAATTATATTATAAAAATTAATAATTTATTCCATATATATATTTTTTGTCTTTAATTTCAACATTATTTTATCAGAAAAATGTGTTACCGTGAGACTTACTATTCAAATTTTGCCTATAATCGATAATCTTTGCAGCTACTTTCATCTACTCTACTAATAAAAATGGACGTAACTCAGCAGAAAAATGAGTTTCTCGGACTTTAAGTATTTTTTTTAATTAGTGGATTGGCTTTTAGTTTCAGTTTATTGTTATAATAATAACCAGATTTCTTGAAGATTTTATTAAAAATTAATAAAATAATATAAGATATAGTTTTCATATTTTAAAAAGTATTTTAATTTTGATTGACAGTAATATGGACACTGTCAGTAATTGGGTCTTTCACCCTAGTCATTGAAACATGAATGATGACTTCTGTCTTCTTTTCTGTCATTTTTTCAGTTTATGTATGATCATATAATTATAATCGTTATACAAAACTTATTTTTTTCAAAGAGGTAAAAATAAGCGCCAAGTACACGCTCTGTATTAACTGCATGTATTCCATTTGTATTTTCTACTACAAAAATAATGACTAATAAATTTACGCTAAGTATAAATATAATAACTTAGTAACATCTGATTAAAAAAAAAAAAAAAAAATTATTAGCATTCACGCAAAAAATACTTGGCATGCCCTTTCTATGCTGTGCTGAGCGTTCTATTATTCTAAATATTGCACAATTACGTATGATAGTTAAATAGTATCACTAAACTTAAGGAATAGTTTACTATGAACGCTCAGCTCATAAAACATATTATTATTTACTTTCTTCTTTTAAGACGGTGCTACGGAATTAGATCAAGAGACACGGTAGTGTCTCGCGCCAAGTACACGCGGAGCGAGACCGACCGTGACTCTTTTACGCGACGCGACGAGTTGCGAGTACTCGAGATGTTGAGATCTCGATAACGAGTGAACGGATCAAGTTCTAAGTAGGCTTGATCGATAGCTTGGGGTTGAATTAGGGGGGGGGTTTCTCTTATAATATTCCGCTACGTGCCCTACGAGCGGAGATATATTGCGACGCAAAGTCCAAATGTGAAAATTTTATATTAAGATACTTTGTAAGATATGTCTCGACCGCTCTCATCATGCCATGCCATCATTTCATTGGCTGGAGTCGCGTCCTTTTCACTTTTTCGACACCAGGGCGGTGCTAGTATCGCCAGTTTCGATATGCACATATGTATACGTGTGTGTACTGCGCGAGTGCAGATAGTGCGTTTAGCGCGCTGTCACACATCAGTTAACCTATCTCGAGAGATACAGTAGTACGCGTGGAGCGAGACCGACCGTGACTCTTTACGCGACGCGACGATTAATTCAAGGTAATTGTTTTATGTAATTATCCTATAATTATCTTATTCTATATATTACTGTTACTTATTTTACTGTTTACTTTACTACGTTTACGTGAGTGTTTACATACAGGTTAACCTATATATATTGACGGCAGGGAGCTGATACTGAGATCAAGGAGCCTGTTCACACGAGGCGTTTCTGCCGCGCGATTGCGGCCGCGCGTTAACGTTTGCACGAGCCGCACGCTGTCGCGAGGTAAGGTGCGACAACGCACGCATAATACGCGCGTACGCGAAACGGCAGTAACACCGTAATCGTGCCGGCGATATACTGAATTTGAATTGCTTCGTGCTTATCTGGAGATTTCGTATCCCTACATCGTGTTACCACCGCTGCCGGAAAAGAAGGTTCTCTACGCTTGGCAGAAAGTGACGACTGACACGTTCGATCCCGACTTCGTTGATCGCAGAAGAGCTGGACTCGAGGTACGTTTCCGATTTGCAATTATAACAGTATCGTGCGATGAATGTTGTACTAACCTCAAAGTCGGAGCATCCTTGCTCACCGCTACGGGATCGACGTAAAGTTTTAGCGGATTTTAATCTTCGGAATTAGCGTCGCAACAATATTAGTCTTCCATTATCTATTGCCTCACAACTGTTCGATTTTAATATTCTGTAGCTGTATAGTTATTTGTACACAATCGTGATATTAATATACATCAGATTGTTCATGTTTTTGTGCTGTTACAGTTCTATGATTTAGAGGAACTGTTTCGTAACGGTGGCTCCGTGCCAGATACAAATTACATATTCCTGGGAGATTTTGTCGATCGGGGCTACTATAGCTTAGAAACGTTTACTCGTCTGCTCACACTTAAAGCTAAATGGTCCGACAGGATAACGTTACTACGCGGTAATCACGAATCTAGACAAATCACGCACGTTTATGGATTTTACGGTAAGTGCGCAACGATACTTTCTTTTCTGGGCTTTTTTTACATTTGTGTATAATAAAGCTTTGATTTCATTGGTCTCTTCATTTTCTGTTCTAGATGAATGCCAAAACAAGTACGGCAATGCTAATGCGTGGAAGTACTGTTGTAGGGTATTTGACTTGCTCACAGTTGCTGCCGTGAGTATTTGTATAAAAGATTTTTTAAAATTGTAACTTCACTTTTGATTACGCTCGAATAAAATTCTGTTTTAATTAATTGATGAACAGGTTCTTTGTGTAGGGGAGACCGGGGCTAAAACGTCTACGGGGTAAATACGTCTAATCAAATATCTCGGAACCTGTATATTGTGCGAACTCGCTATTAACATTGTAAACGCTGCTTATAGTACCCATGTGACCAACGGAGTTTCGGCAGGTTACCTGCCGTGTTATGATTTTTACGACGGCAAACGTGTTTTCGAAAGGTGAAAGTTACATTTTCTGCGCGTGGAAATTTTGTAATATCTGCAATAATATTTGCTCTCCAAATCTCGAGATACGTGATTATAAAGAGTAATGCATGCTGAACACGAATCCAGTGTAGTTTTTTCATTATCGTTGATGTCTAATATTTCGTGGGCGATCAAACCTGAAACTTGTGTTTGGGGCTAATCGGTCAGTAAGCAGTCCGGGTGCATTTCCAAGGCATTTTCGGGCTCACTGCATATGGAATATGGATGAGACGGGAATTACAACCGTTCAGACACCGAATAGAGTCATCGGACGTCGAGAAGTGAAATAAGTCGGGCGAGTGACTTCTGCGGAAAGAGAAACCCTCGTAACTATTTTTTAATAATGTTTTGCATAAAAATTTTAAATAAATTTTTATATTTTTCTCTTAAAAAACAATTATTGCATGTATCCTATTATTTTTTAGGATTATATGTACGTATATGTATTAAAAATGCAGTGCAGACTGTTATACCCCGGCATTTTTGAGATTTCAATTTTTCCACCGTTGTCGTTTTTGCTCTATACCGGTTAAACAAAGCGACGTAGACAAAAATTTCCTATATAAATTTTGTAGCTAAAGGTTCACTCTTTACAGTGGTATACCACATTTAACTACAATTATTTATTTTGTTGTTAAAAATCGGCACCGAAAAAAAAACGGACTGTTTAGCCCCGGTCTCCCCTACACGGTGGATTGTCTCCAGCTATTAGAACACTAGATCAAATTAGAACGATTGAAAGGAATCAAGAGATTCCACACAAAGGTATTAATTGTATAAAGTGATATGTCATTGCAAAAGTTACATAATAATAAAAGTTACATGACTGGATATTTACTGTTATTGTACAATATCGTACAATAATAAAATATCGTTGTTTAATTGCCATATTACAGGTGCTTTCTGTGATTTGGTCTGTCCGATCCAGAAGATGTAGAAACATGGACAGTAAGTCCGCGTGGTGCAGGCTGGCTGTTTGGCAGCAAAGTGACTTACATGTTCATGGAAGTGAATGATCTTAAACTCATCTGTAGGGCGCACCAATTAGTTCAGGAAGGTATGTCTTTGCTCAAATATTTCTGTCGCAGATTTTTTAAATCTCGGAAGTATGTATTGATGACGCATATTTTTATCATGCAGGTTATAGGTACATGTTTAATAACAAACTCTTCACAGTGTGGTCGGCCCCAAATTATTGTTATCGATGTGGTAACATAGCTAGTACCATGCAGTTCACGACAGTGGATCAGAGATCACCCGTGCTGTTCCAGGCAGTGCCTGATTCCGAGAGAGTAATCCCACCTCTAACGCCCACTCCGTACTTTTTGTGATCTATCTTAGTGGCTCATCTGTACGGATGCGGAAGAGAAATGTCTGTGTCTAGACTCTACGGAATCACATGATTTGATTGGCCGGATCCAGGCTGGTACCATGACGGACCCACACATTCATGAGAATATATCACTGATTATACATATTACTCTAGAAAATTTTGATTCCCTTAAAAGAAATTATTTGATGCGTTCTACGATCAAAGTACGATACTTAGAGAGGACTGAATTGTCGTGTGATTGATCTTATTCAGGGAATGTTCTTTATATTTTTTAAGAACTTTATCAGGTTTTACATGTGTGTGTGTGTGTGTGTGTGTGTGTGTGTGTGTGTGTGTGTGTGTGTGTGTGTGTGTGTGCGTGCGTGTGCGTGTGCGTGTGCGTGTGCGTGTGCGTGTGCGTGTGCGTGTGCGTGTGCGTGTGCGTGTGCGTGTGCGTGTGCGTGTGCGTGCGCGTGCGCGTGCGCGTGCGCGTGCGCGTGCGCGTGCGTGTGTGTGTGTGTGTGTGTGTGTGTGTGTGTGTGTGTGTGTGTTGTAAAGCTAACTTTTATATATCTACATAGTATCTGCCATTGCATCAACCTGATTTTTGTAGCTCGAGAAAAAAAAAGAAAACGATATTTTGCATCAGAGAAAATGTAAACATTCTGTGGTCTAGACGCTTTTGCTGTCTACTATGTACATTCTGTAGAGCATTCATATCTCAGAACAGCATTCTGGACTTTAATGTTCAAAAGACTAAGAGCTTTTAAATAATTTATGAGCGCGAATAACGCAAATAGTCTAGTGCTGTGTGTGAATATAAAAAGAAAAGAAAAGAAATATCACGTTTAAACATTCCGGCAAAAAGTACACTCTCTGAGTACAGTGAATGCTTCTCTGACATTACAATCGTTGTGCGTAGAATTCAGATTTATTAAAGCGTGAGCATATATAGTACTGTTAAGGTCTTCCTGAACATATAAATGATCTGCTGCTGGTTTAGGTACTGTGTGTGCTGCGTACCGTTCTTTTTTCTTCTAAATGCGCAATCGGTGTTCTTAGCAAGAATCGTAAATTCGGCTCTTTTTCGCCGAAGTACAAATAGCGTGTAGCAGTAGCCAAAGTTTAGGTAAGGAAATCCGATAGCGGGATTGTTATAGCATCTGTAGAGAGTTGTCTTATTATTTTTATGCACATGACATTTTTTTACGCTTAATTTTAAGAAATTCCGAGCTCAAATATTGTCTTTAAATTACCTTGACACACATTGATGTTCTTTTCAAGAAAGATATCCACCGTTCGTTCGTCACACACACACTTCTCTCTTCTATATATATATATATATATATATATATATATATGTACAAAGCAATATTTTCAAATACTATTGCATCCTCCGAATCTTTGTACAATTTCCAATATCGTATGCCAAATCGCTGTCGTATTGAATAATCGTAATTAGCTAATTGTCATAAGTTTATTAATGTAGGGAGCAACTTGAAAAGAAAAAAAACCGAGACCCTTAGCAATGTGCCTCTAAATTAATAAGCGTTTGTGTAATATAATGATACGATATTGATGTGACATAATTAATGGAAATGCACCGGCCATTGCGTATCATAAGCCTGAATTCTGACCATCGATTTTTGCTAGCTCACGATAATTCCTAACCGATCACAGATCCGACAAATACGGCATTGGCATTGTGGCACAGGCTGTCAAGTTGAGACTACTCTATTTTGAATTTTGTGATATAGACCGAAGAAGGCGTGTGCAATGGTCATGTCGATGTTTATAACGACTCTCCTTGTCGCACCATTCGAAAAGGTGTTTTGCGAAGACCCGTTATTCCAAGAAATGTAATAAACTTTTGAACAGTGCCTTCAGAACTATAACACGACGGTCTACTAGAAGTATAAATGCTTTCTTACTGACAGATAATCGATAGACGAACTAACATAAGGACGAAGAATCATACAAATATCAGAGCTTAACGGAGAATGTGTATGAGGAAATTTTTTATCATCTTTTCTTTTTATTCTATTTCATAAGCCTTCTGCTATTGTTTTGGAACGAGCCTTTGCTTTTTCGCGAAACTTTTCTACGATATTTACGTTTTACGATTTTACTACCTTTTAGGTCTACTCTTACAATTTTACATCACACGCGCGCGGTATATTCTCTATTTGTACTACATTTATTATAACGTACAATTACAATTGCGCGATACTTTACGCGAGTAATGTATTACATTAGGTAGAGAGGAGCGCATCTAGAACGAATTGGGACACGGAGCTTGCGTTACAAACTCGACTCGCTACATTTGCAGCCTCCGAGTCGTGAAACGGTTTTGCAACGACGGGAACGCCCTACGTGCGGTACGGATATCATTAGAAATCCTTAAAAAAAAAGAAAAGAAGTATTAGCCTCTGTATCTATTGGGGTGTTCGCGGCGTTTCGTTTACCGGAATGCCTCTGTCTGTGATCGCTTTAATCTTATCGAAGTGTCCAAGCGCTTGCGGCGACTCGATATTAATAATCGGTAAGCTCGCGAGAGAGAGAACAAATAAAGACAATTTGCAAGATAAAAATAAAATAACGAAGACTAATTTAGCTTAATGTGCTCCGTGCGGGAGCTTGAACACTGCGCATAATCCTTAAAGATCTCACAGGTAGACACCATTTTAAAACGATCATCATGTACCTTGAAAGTATAGACTTTGTTATGTTAATGTAATGAAGAACGTCTGTAATAAAAATGCGCAAAAAATAGCACTTGATCGCATTGTCAATAATACTCAAAAAAAAACAAAGTGGTAGTATTATACCTCGAAATAACACCCTGTACATACTGTTTATAAAATGCGTAATACTACAAAAAGGCGTGATATCCGTACAAAATTACCTTTTTTAAAATAGAGAAGAACACGATCGCATAGTGCAGACCAAACGCTTTGGACCAAACGCTATGGTACATGAGCATATTTACAGTTCGAAGACCAAGAGGCAGAGCCGCGGGGATACGACGACAAGAAGAAAGATGTCGTCAGCTAACTACCATTGGGGTAGACGAGGCAGAAGACAGAGACAGTAACATAATTATTTTTAAGCCGTATTTTTAAGCAGTAATATATAACCCGTCAGTATTATATATTCGTACCTCTGACCATACACATATGAACACACACATACAAAGTGAATATGTGAATATGCTACGTTTCTTATACATACATGAAAACATAATTGCTAAATAAACATTTAATAAAACTATTATATTGTTGTTATTTACTTCACACTTACCAAATCAAGTTTTATTTAATATGTATAATCTATTGTAACTGTAAATAAATATATTATTTACTGTATAATTAAATGCTGGTACATTCAAGAAATTTGTAATTCTGACCTGGATTTATATCCTGTCTAAACTACACATGTATGTTTAAATTGATGTTTTACCTAGTTATCGCACCAATAATGTTTAAATAAATCGTAGCTTTAGTTTTTAACGCAGGAAAAGAAAATTTAACGTTTAAGCGCTAACCAATGTTGATGCATTTTTCTGAAAAAATACTTACATATTGATTTTGTTGCATATTTGAAATCTAAAATCCGAGCATGCTAGAAGCACTTTCATTATCTTCAATGTGTCAGGTATTTTAAAAGAACACTAAATTTATCTTTAAAAATAGGCAAAATTCAAGCAGCTGTAACTTTGTTAAAAATGAACAAAATTTAAATTTAAAAAAAGGATTTTAAAGCTTGAAATCTCTACTTTTGAAAGTTTTTATCGTGGATTGAATAAGAAATGAGCATTTTAACTTTGATTGCTCATAACTTCCTTAAAAATCATCGTATTGCAATTCGAAAAACAGATTCTTAAAGCTGAAACTTTGCTTTATTGAACGGTATAATTGCCATATTTTTTAAAATAACAAATAGACATGATACAAATGGATGAAAATAATGTAAATTATTTTTAAATGCAGAGTACTTAAAAGTACAAAAAAACATAAAGAATAAATTTGTTTTATTTGTATCATGTCTACATGTTATTTAAAAAAATCTATTTTCTTAGAAATAATAGTCTGTAACACCTTTAGCTTTACAATCTGTACATACTGTTTGTAAGATATACTCTTTATAAGACTAGTTAGAAGAGGATGCGTAATTACACTACAAAATGCATGATATCAGTACAAAATTACCTTTTTCAAAAAAGGTAAAAAAAAGGCGCCAAGTACACGCGTGGTTGTTACCTCGAAAAAAACCAAGTGGTAGTATCATTAATTTTAAATTAAAAAATAAATAAAATCTATTCTAACCTAGGTGGTAGTAGCTTTAATTTTTCTTAACAAAATTATTATATTACAAAATTGTTACTTTATTCAATCCAAGTGATATCTATAACCTTAAAAAAAACTTAAATAACAAGTGGTATCTATTTAAAAAAAATATGTGAAATCTTTTAATACTGCGCCAATTACAAAAAAAGAATATATATAGGTATATATATACATATATCATATATACCTTAACAAAATTATTATTATATCACAAAATTGCGTTACCAAACTCAATCCAAGTGATACGTACCAACCTAAGTGGTAGTAGCCTTATTTCTCCTTAACAAAATTATATCACAAAATTGCGTTACCTAACTCAACCTAAGTGATATGTTATTTCAAAAAAATATATGAAATCTTTAAATTACGCCAACTACAAAGAGAATATATATATTGCTTTGAAAAATAATTGTAGTGCAACTACTCTTAAAAAATAAAACAAAATTGTGTTATCTAACTTAACCCAAGTGGTATGTATCTTTGTATTCCTAATAAGGGTCTTTCTATCAACCCAAGTGGTAGTAGTTTTAATTCTTCTTGATAAAATTATAATATTACAAAGAATCATTTTAATCACAAAAAATTAAAGAGGTAACATTATAAAATAAAAATATTTAATTAAAATAAAATAAATACATTTTTCTTGTAAAAAACTTGGCGCTGCTTTTTTAAAGGTCAATCCAGACAAATTTGCATAGCGCATAAACATAAGCGTAAGAAATTGATTGGTTCATATATATTTGCAAAAGGAAATAGACCAATCCATCTCTTATGCATTATGCTTATGCACCTATGCAAAGTTTGTCTGGATACACCTTAAAAAAGCAGCGCCAAGTTTTTTACAAGAAAAATGTATTTATTTTATTTTAATTAAATATTTTTATTTTATAATGTTACCTCTTTAATTTTTTGTGATTAAAATGATTCTTTGTAATATTATAATTTTATCAAGAAGAATTAAAACTACTACCACTTGGGTTGATAGAAAGACCCTTATTAGGAATACAAAGATACATACCACTTGGGTTAAGTTAGGTAACACAATTTTGTTTTATTTTTTAAGAGTAGTTGCACTACAATTATTTTTCAAAGCAATATATATATTCTCTTTGTAGTTGGCGTAATTTAAAGATTTCATATATTTTTTGAAATAACATATCACTTAGGTTGAGTTAGGTAACGCAATTTTGTGATATAATTTTGTTAAGGAGAAATAAGGCTACTACCACTTAGGTTGGTACGTATCACTTGGATTGAGTTTGGTAACGCAATTTTGTGATATAATAATAATTTTGTTAAGGTATATATGATATATGTATATATATACCTATATATATTCTTTCTTTGTAATTGGCGCAGTATTAAAAGATTTCACATATTTTTTTTAAATAGATACCACTTGTTATTTAAGTTTTTTTGAGGTAGATATCACTTGGATTGAATAAAGTAACAATTTTGTAATATAATAATTTTGTTAAGAAAAATTAAAGCTACTACCACCTAGGTTAGAATAGATTTTATTTATTTTTTAATTTAAAATTAATGATACCACCACTTGGTTTTTTTCGAGGTAACAACCACGCGTGTACTTGGCGCCTTTTTTTTACCTTTTTTGATAATGCTTACAAAGACTATATTATCACATACATTTACATACATTACATTTCTTATTGACTAATTGATACGAATTATTATTGCACCTCTCCTCGCTCTCTACTTTTTATATAAGGCACTAGCGCTTTTTTAAAACTTTACAGACTTTGTTCCCTTTTTAATTCATTTGGTAGGGTAGATTTATTGTACATTTCCGTCATGTAATTAAATTTTCTGTTCCTCGCAAATTTTACATTTGTCTATATAAATATCCCAGGTAGCACATACACGTTTCAGAAATGTTTTATAAGCGTTTTTCCGAAACGTTTTATAACCGATTTCTAGAAACGTTTCTCATGAGTAAAAATGTCCATTCGAAAAACGTTCGATGGAAAGTTTCTTTTCCGATAAAATAACGTTTAAAAAACTATTATAGAAACATAATAAACAATTTTGTAAATCGCCAGTGATGAATAACAATGTATTTCAGTTTTTTCGACTTAACTGGCAAGCGGGTTTCGTACAGTCACGACGTTTCGGCACCTTGGTTTGGGCCCTTATCAAGTGAAAAACTATATCATCAATAAGACTCGTCGGATGACATCACAAGACATCCGTAGTATATGAAGTTATTCCAGAAAGATCATAAAAGATGTCTTGTGTGTCCAATAATAAGATGTACAATAGCCGAGAGTGACATGCTGTTCGCAAGGAAGCGATCGACCGGTCGATTATTACAAAATAACTTAAAAAGATACAATCTTTATTAAGAAGTACGTATCTGTTACCCGTTTTGTGTTTCTATTACGTTTTCATTAATTTAACATGGACTTTTGTCGCATAGTCAACTTACCCTACTATCGGGGCAAGTTGGCTACAATGCAGCATGTTCGTATTTCACTTATTACAAAGAAACTATACAGTATACAGGAGCGTTCCTGGCATGAAAATGTTCTCTCTATCATATTAGTAATGTTTAATCATGATAATTGGTTGTATAAAAACTGAAATGCCGAAATTGTGAAAACGGTGCCAACGAGCCCCGGTCTCCCCTACTTTGCCGTCCTTCTTTCCTTTCCTTTTGCCTTCTTATTAAAAATATGTGAGATTCATTGGAAATCTTGAACTTTTTATATTTTTGTATAAAATGTCATTAAAACGATCGCAACTCGAGTTGCCTATTTATAATAGATTGAATAAGTGAGCACGGCTGCGCCCTATGTGCTTTAGTTTGACCAATAATGGTAAAAAGATCATACATACATTTTCCGATGTTGCCAAATATAATTCAGTGTAATCAAAAACGTGTACATTTCCTAATGCGAATACTGTAAAAGAATATTCAAGAATATCGTCTCAGAAGCGTATACGCATTTCGACCATTCGAAATATGCGTATACGAAATATTGTGAATGTTTCTCATTAAAATACATTGGAAGGGGGAGATTAAAATTTAAAAATTTTGACAAGTTCTTATCACCATAATAAAAAACTATTTGAAGTTGTTAAACTACGAAAAAAGGGTTAAAATTATTGAGGGAGCAAAAAGTGTCCCCACAAAGTCGGCGCCTGTGCTTTGCTGTATTATGTCGAATACGTATGCTTCAGAATCAATAACACCGAAACGGTCCATTTTCGAGGATTGAGAGGGATGGATGCCCATTGAGACTTGTAATCAGGATGCCTTAAACTACATATCAAAATTTCAGTCAATTCGACTAAAAGCCATTTCCCATTGATTCAGTGCGGGTTTCTTTCTATTGTATAATAAAAAATGACATCATATGCATGTCAAAATTTTGAAATAAATTGATAGAATGCAGGCGATTTTATATGTCTCATGACAAAAAACCGATATTTTATTTTAGCATTATTGTATTTCACATGCCTGCCCCCTCCCCTCACATAGGTACGCACACATATTTACAGTACATATGTCTTGACTAGCAAACTTACTTATTAACCAATTAAACAATATGTAGAGTAACTCCGGTATGTACGCCGCAGCTAAGGGAAACTTAATTTATCGAGTACTATTTACTATGTTTAAGGCAAATGAATTATACCAATAAAAACTTTATACTGTCTACTACTATAAAAAAAATAGAAATATGAAATATTCATTCTTTGTATTTAATAAAAAAAACTTTTAGAAACCCTTGCATTTTTGCCATATATCCCAGAGGAGTGGGATATATGACATTCATGGGTGAAATATACGCCTTATAAAAAATTACAAATAATGTTTATAAATAAGGCAATAAAATGTCATAATAAGTTACAAAATGTGTGTAAAAAGTTTATTAAGATGTAAGAATGATAAACAAATTATAAAACTAAAAAATTTTAAAAAGAAAATAGAAGAGCGATAGATGCATTAAAGATTATTGTTATACGATCCAAACAAAGAAGGAAAAAGAACATATAGGAGATTTCGAGTTTTATAAAGTGTCTGTACTATGGCATAAATCCCGCATGCTAAAAATGCTATATATCCTAAACAGGAGGGATATATATCAAGCTAAACAAAAAATACAAGAGCTATGCACTTGTATTTTGCTGTATTCCATCATTTACTATCCCTCTACACTTATGTATTGTGAAATAACATTAAATCTTTTACATTCCCTACAGTAATCATTTTACGTAGTCGTAATATATGATCGCGCTACTTACTACGGTGAGAAATCGATTCAACTCACGACGGTTTCGTTAATATTAACAGTAAAGAACTGAAATTATAATACAATGCTAATATGGCATAAAGGCACATAACAGCGTGATTGCGAGCAAGTATCTTTATTCCTTCTATTTTTTCTGACTTCTACGACTATATTGCACCCAATTTTTTAGATTTTTTATTACAGTCGTTTTGACAAATGTGAAGTTGGTACCCGTGTGTAAGACACTTCGTTTTAAATTAATTACCTGTATCTGGGATTAATTACATGGTGTTATTATACATTTCTGGAAACTAGAAATTGTACGGAACAAGGTGATACCAAATATACATTTTTTAATACATTAAATAAAAATTTTTTTTCGAGACTATTTTGACTCACTGCAACGCTCTACCTTAATAAAAGATTTGTGAATCAACGTGTATCCACGTGATTTAGCGACAAGAGACAACCCAGCGTTACACATCATTCGCGGTTGCTAGAAGCGCGCTCCCAATGCTTCATCGCGAACAATGCATAAAGCTGTCTCTCCTCCCTGAATCGCACGGATACTCATTCAAATGTTTATTAAATAATTTCTCATTAATTGCGGAAATTAGGGCAAAATAATAGGACTTTTCTAATCAGTTTAATCGCTTTACCTACATACCTATGAACAATATTACAGCTATTATCAAACACCATGTATAGATATATATTAATTGCATTTATATTTACATATAGGTAAATATATACCTACATAATATAACCAGTATATATATATATATATGTAGATATAGATATAGATATAGATATAGATATAGGGGAGACCGGGGCACACCATGAGCCACAAAAATTCAAACTTCGAAAAGTACTTTTAAATATAAGATTTTTTGTCTCATTTTTTTTAATAATTAAAGCACTATGTATATTTTAAAATTTATTTAGCGTATGTGGCAAATATTGATTAGTTTTTTAGAAAAAAATTAAAACACATTTTTTGAGAAATGACCCACGGTGCACCATATATACCCGGGGTATGTATATATATGTACGTTATTTCTCCCCAAGCCGTTCTGCTCCTAGTTCGCGCTGAATACTGACTTGAGCCCTAGGATCTAGGTACATGCGTAATCTAATCCTCGATAAAACTCAAGACGCGTGTGTATTAAATTTAATAATCCCGATGCGGACAGAACCGGCAAGTATACGCAATCAAAGAGAGTATACGCAACATCCGGAATATCTTTTATGTCTCTCTTTTCGAAGAAGTAATATCCAATTACTTATTAGTTAAGCAAGCACACGGTGGCGACAGTTACGAGTGTATATTATCTAGCTCCTTTATATCAAATTTCTCTGTTCTATTTTCTTTAAATTTGTTTTCTTTAAATAAAGTTTTTCTTCTTGCGATGATCTACTATTATTCACTTGTCACGTGATTATATTAGAATAAGAAAACGAGTGACACAATAATTTATTTTGAGGATACGCCTTTATTTATAACACGTTGACTGCCAGATACAAGTTAATTCGTATTTGGCGATTTGGTTCATTCTCTTTTATTATTAGACTTTTATTCATTGTCTTATAAATCTTATTACACATTCGTTACACGTTTATTAACACAAATATTTATTATTTTTATATGTTATACTTTGGGTTTTAAATAATTTAACATGCATAACTCAAATTGGCATTAGGGACCCTTTTCCTAAAGATGGCTTGGCAGTCAATGTGTTAAGAAACTTAATTTTTATTAGAATTAAAGAAAAGATTAGAATACAAAAATAGTTTAGCCCTGACGATTCGAGAGAGTTTTATAGTGAAGTAATATATTCATATGTTACAAGATTATTATACATAAAATTTATTACATATAATATAATAATAAAATGCTATTAATAATTAATATATAAATTTATAGCAAGAGTAATCATTCTAGAAAATTACAATATTCAATTAAACATGAATCTATAAAAAGGGAGAGAAAAATAAGAGTCCCCAAAAATGATCTCTGTGAACCTAGCATCTCTAACCTAATCTAATTATTAACTTTTTCAATACAGAGCGACTGGGAACGTCTTAGGAAGCTAGCGGAACAAAGTGAGCAGAATCAATTCTAAATAATATTTTTATTTATTGCTCATTTGTTGCTAAAAAGTTGTCAAAGAAATAAAATTTGTTGCTCTGTAAGTTTTCTTAAAAAATAATGCTCCGCTAAAAGAAGATTAAGTTAGCGGGACAATATACATATAGTAACGAAATTACACATAACAATAACGTAAGAATTTGTTGCTAATTTGTTGCTCACAAAATATGCTAGCCCCGATTTCGTTGCTCGCAAAATAAGTGTAACAGTGGAAAACCTCAGTGTGCAGACAGTAACAAGAGTAAAGTATCAGAAAAAAATTTGCTCACTTAAATTTGGTAGTGGCGTATTGTCTGAATTTGTTGCTCTCGAAATATCCAAGTTTTGAATTTGTTCCTTGCTAGATAAGTATAATAGCGGAAAACCTTAGCGTGCAGGTGATTACAAAGGTAAAGTACCAGAAAAAATTTGTTGCTCCCTTAAAACTGGCGTATTGTCTGAATTTGTTACTCTCGAAATATTCAAGTTCTGAATTTATTGCTTGCAAAATAAATGTAAATCACAGCAGAAAACATCTCCAGCATGCATTTACAAAAAATCAGTGGTGTACCCTTAGAGTAAAACGTAATAAAAGAAATTATGTGTATGTTTATAGTGTATGTGGAATAAAAAGTTATTAGAATTTATGTTTTATATTTTATTCAATACATATATTAGTAATTGGGGATCTGTTTTATAAGTATCAGGTTTTCTTTGTTCTTTTTCAAGCAACAAATTCAAAACTTGGATATATCGAGAGCAACAAATTCAGACAATATGCCACTACCAAAAAGCGAGCAACACATTTTTTTCTGGTACTTTATTCTTGTAACTGTCTGCACGCTGAGGTTTTTCGCTGTTATTTACACTTAATTTGCGAGCAACGAAATCGCGACTAGCATATTTTGTGAGCAACAAATTAGCAACAAATTCTTACGTTATTGTTATGTGCAATTTTTCGTTGCCATATCTATATATGTATATTGTCCCGCTAACTTAATCTTTTAGCGGAACATCATTTTTTAATGAAAATTTACAGAGCAACAAATTTTTTTCTTTGGCAACTTTTTAGCAACAAATGAGCAACAAATAAAAATATTATTTAGAATTGGTTCTGTTCACTTTGTTCCGCTAACTTATAAGACGTCGACCGGGACGCGAACAGCCCTCCAGTGGCCGAAGCGCCGATGCCGATATACGTGATTCGGCCGAGAAAGCTAGGCACTCGATGTTCGACATCCTCAATTATTATATGTAATAAAACTCAATAACAAAAACATAAAAAAAATTTATCAACAGAAACATTTCAAGTTAACATTTCAAGTTGTTCGGCCGCAGTGAGCGGCATGTGGACAGTGACTATAGTAGAGGAGACCGGGGCGAAGTCGTCACCGGGGCGGAGTCGTCACTACAGTTATCTCGAAACCTGTATGTTGTGTAAACTCGCCATTAATATAGTAAACGCTACTTATGATGCCCATGTGACCAACGGAGTTTAGTGAGATTATGTGCCATGTTGTGATTTTTATTAAGACAAACGTGTTTTTGGAGGTCAAAAGTGAAATTTTTTGCGCGTCGAAAATTTTTAATATTTTAAATATTATTTTCTCTCCGAATCTCGAGATAAGTGATTCTAAAGAGTAATGCATGCTAAACACGAATTCATCCGGAAAAAAAACCTCTTATTTGTTCATATTAGTAGATATATAATTATATATGGTCATATAAAAAATGGAAATATAATCTTGAACAATATTATATGGCTATATATGAAAATATATGATTATATATTCCATAAAACCTCTTTAAGTATAACCTTATATAACCATATATGGTCTTATATGCTTGTATATTATCATGTCTGATCATGTAAAAGTATATTTATAAGGTTAAAGATAATCATATATGAACTGTCATAGCCCGATCAGCTTTTGGGAATAAGAACACGTTTAATAACCAATACGTGATTAAATTATTAAATTATTAAAGAGGAACGTGACGAGAAGAAAGCGAGTCACAGTTCTGTTCCCAGAATGCTGAGACAGCGGCGGAGTCGCGCGGAACAGATACGGAGCAGCAGACGTGCTCCGATCGGGGTCACCGCACTCCTTCCGCCTTGATGAAATTAATATATATGTCAGTAGCGACAGGATCAGACAGATCGCTTCTGAGGTTAATCGCGCATCCTTAACGCGTATTGTCTTAAGTACTAATAAAATTTCTTGTAATAAAGTGAGAGCAAAACCTCTTTTACTGTAAAGTACGGAGTCTCATTTATTAGTGCGTCGATCCTAATCCTTTGGGCGCCTACATCCCGACAAAGTCCCTCCTTCACGGCTACGGGCACAACATTAATTGGTGGCAGCGGTGGGATGCGCCAGCACTAGTGAGGCAAAAGAGTGAAAAACGCTAATCACTACACAAGAGAAAACCGTGGAAAGAAAAACCACGACGAAAATTAAAGAAAAGCAGCAGATGACTTAACTGTCAGCAAACTAAATCGCAACCAAGGGGAAAGGACGTCGACGCAAGGACCGACGAGACATTCGGTACAGCGAGACGCAAGGACCGACGAGACATTCGGTACAACGAGACGGCAACGATAGTGCAACCCGAGAAGACATCAACCTACCTCAACGCACGAGACAACATCCGCAGTCGACGGCCGACAACACTAAACGAGAACAGCAACGTCAGCAGCCGACACCAACACCGACATCGACATCACATTGCGAGGCGAACAGCGAAACGCGATGCAGATTCTCATCGTAATGTAAGTCGCTAAAAATCATATTGTAAAACCGCATGAATGTCGTTAGGCCGAAGTGCGAGTGCACAAAACGTTGCAAATGCGTCCTGGCTACTTAGCGAGTCAGCAGATCGAGCCATACGCAACAGCCGTGTAAACCCCGCGATAGTAGTAACCGAAGCGATCTCCGACATACGCGAAAACGTACGTCGTAACTTAGAAAATTACTATTCGAGCGAAAGTTCGTCCGAATCTAGCGAGCGTGAACTAACAATTCTCGGCGAAACAACCGAGGAGTTAACCGCGAATAACGAGGAACAAACCCCTGACGCGGAATCTAACATAAGCACGCCCAGCAGAGTATCACACCGTCGTGAATATTCCTTGACATCTTACGATTCGAGCATTTTTTAGCCCCAAGAATATTATACGAGCATGAGTCATTTAAGAGTAAATGAACAGCGAAACGTTCCCGCCGAAGAAGTCGACAGAGAAATCGACCGCTTACGCGACGAATCAAGCCGGATAAACGCGAGCGAGCAAATACGAGGAAATGCGGTAAGCTCTCCAGCCCAACAACCTGACGATGTTAGAGCAATGATACACGATATGATGAACATGATGCACGGTTTGAGATTAGAGATAGATAGCTTGCGCGAAAGGAGGCAACCGTCGAGCCCGCGCGGCGACGAGCAAAACCGATTACGGGTACGATAGACACAATATTGCGTACGGGCGCACTTCAAATGATATTCGAAACCAAGCCGAACATGCGATAGGGTACTTGAGATTAAAAGAAGCTCGAGACATGATCCCCGAATTTGACGGAAATTCAAGCAAACTCCAAAAATTCTTAAGCGCACTATCATACGCGATAAAGAATATTAACCCTCTAGAAGAAGGAACATTATTAGAATCGGTTTTATGCACGAAACTTAAAGGAAGAGCTATGACAGACTTCCAAACGCGAGAAATTCAGGATTTCCAGCAATTAAAGACAGAACTAGAAATTTCTTATCTGAGTAGAAAAAGCACCACGCATCTCCAGTTAGAATTTAACACGTTGAAACAAAAACAAGGGGAGAGCGCGCGATCGATTCGCGCGCAAGGAGCCCGAAGGAAAACGGGCCATACTAGAAACCATACAGCAACAAGCATTGCAAAACTTTCAATTAGGGCTACGAGAAGATATCAAAATACTCGTACGATCCCAACATTACGCTACGCTGCAAGAAGCAATTGCAAGGGCAAACGCAGAAGAAAAAGTTAATGGACCGAGCGGAAATTTCCCGCGTCCAAAAAATAATTACACACATCCAACACAGGCACGAGATAATAAACCGATGGTACAATGCCAGAAATGTGGAAAGAACGGACATTACGGTCGCGATTGCAGAACAAGTCAATACGCGAACCGATTTTCGTTACCAAAACCAGACAGATACTCCCGCGTAAATACAATTGAAAAATATTGTAAACATTGCAAAAAGGCAGGACACGTACGCGAGGAATGCTGGTTATTACATGGACGACCTGGCAAGGAACAGGTAAATCAAGCCAAGCAATACAGAGGACCACAAAAAGGCAATTATAAAGCCATGGATCCAAAAAAGAAAAATTCTAACTTCACGCAAAATAGCGATGAAGAAGATGAAGCAAAACAGCGACGACTAGCGATCGAATACCAAGTTTCACACTTAAACGATACGCAGCGATCGCATACAGGGTTAGATCTCGTTACCCTACCAATGAAAGAAGCTAAACAAGGTAAGGTGAATCTATTGTTTGATACCGGAGCTGCTATATCACTAGTTAAGGTAAAGCACCTAAAACGCCTATCGAAACAGAGGAAATAACGCTCACCGGAGTGACCGGACACCAGGTACAGACTATTGGAAAGGTCGAGGCAACCATTAAACTCAAGGATCACCAAATCCGACACGTTATGTACGTAGTTAACGATAATTTCCCGATAGAATATGACGGAATCTTGGGAGTAGACTTCTTGAAGAAGCAACAAGCCACTTGCAATTACAAAAATAAGCAGTTGCAGATTGGACAGAATATACTGAAACTGTACCCTTACAGAAAACTAATACTAAAACCTCGTAGCGAAACAATCATACAGGTTGTTACCGATAAAAATAAGAGAGGTATAATACGAGCGGAAAAAATCATTCCTGGAGTAATAATAGGAAATGGCTTGGTGGAGCCTGAAAACTTCTTATGCAAAGTAAGTATTTTAAACACAACCGACGTCCCGGTCGAGATAGCGACACCGCATGTAACCATAGAGGAAATCGAACAGTGCGAACCAGAAGAGATATATATATAACTCAATTAAATAGCACGAGAGAGAAAATCCCGCGGAGTGAAAAGGTACTGCGCCTATTACGTACCAAACATTTAAACACAGAAGAAAGAAAAGCTATCATGGAAATATGTAAAGACTTTAGTGATGTATTACATTTAGAAGGAGAACCACTGACGTGTACGGACACCATCTCACACGAAATTGCTACGCAAGCAGATAGCGCACCGGTCAACGTACGACCGTATCGCTTGCCAGAGAAGCACAAGGCCGAGGTAAACCGACAAGTCGAAGAAATGTTAAAAAACGGAATTATTAGACCCAGCACTAGCCAGTGGAATGCACCATTATTAGTAGTTCCTAAAAAGGCCGATGCATCCGGAAAACCAAAATTTCGGGTAGTCGTAGATTTTAGAAAACTAAACGATTTAACCATAGGCGATTCTTTCCCCCTACCAAATATAACAGACGTACTTGATCAACTGGGAAATGCTAAATATTTCACTACACTGGATTTAGCCTCTGGATACCACCAGATACCAATGAAAGAAAGTGATAAATGCAAGACCGCGTTTTCAACACCATATGGGCATTACGAATACAATAGAATGCCCTTCGGATTGAAAAATGCACCTGCCACATTTCAACGCCTAATGAATTCAATACTTACTGGATTGCAAGGACTCAAATGCCTAGTGTATTTAGACGATATTGTAATATACGGAGCGAGCCTGCAAGAACATAATTGGAGACTTATAGAAATCTTACGGAAGTTACGAAAAAATAATCTCAAGTTACAACCAGATAAGTGTGAATTTCTGCGGAAAGAGGTAACATATCTTGGTCATATAATTACGGAGAATGGAATTTCGCCAGACCCAGCTAAGCTAGAAGCTGTAAAAAATTTTCCGACGCCTACAAAAGTAAAAGACGTACAGGCATTCATAGGATTGGCCGGATACTATAGACGATTTATCGAAGGATTCTCGAAAATCGCCAAACCACTGACTAAGCTAACAAAAAAAGAGAATAAATTTGAATGGACACAAGAGCAACAGCATGCTTTTAATGTTCTAAAAGAAAAATTAACTACCGCTTCTGTACTAAAGTACCCTGATTTTACACAAGAATTTATTGTAACGACTGATGCTTCCGACTACGCAATCGGAGCAATATTATCGCAAGGAAAGATAGGTCAGGATCAACCGATAGCTTATGCCAGTCGCATACTATCGCGAGCGGAACAAAACTATAACACCACCGAGAAGGAATTATTAGCCATAGTATGGGCAGTTAAATATTTTCGATCATAAATCTCTCGTATGGTTGTTTAACGTAACAGATCCTGGATCACGCCTAATGCGATGGAGACTGAAACTTGAAGAATATGATTATGTAATTGTACACAAAGCCGGACAAGCTAACAGAAACGCTGACGCATTAAGTCGGCTAACACAGCTACTGGCAAAGAAGATGAGACCAACGACACCGAACGAAGATATAGCGAGGAAGAAAAACGACGCATATTATACGAGTACCATGATGCGCCCCTAGGAGGACACCAGGGGGTAGAACGAACAATAAATCGAATTCGATTAACACACAATTGGCGAGGTATAACTAAAGATGTAGAAGAATATATAGCGAAATGCGAATTATGTCAAAAAAATAAATTAACGCGAAGAAATAAAGCGCCTTTGGTAGTAACAGATACCGCGAATAAACCATTCGAGAAATGCGCGTTAGATATCGTAGGACCGTTGACAATTACTAATAACGGAAACAGGTATATATTAACGTTTCAAGATAACTTGACAAAATTTAGCAAAGCAATTCCGATCCCGAATCAAGAAGCAGCAACAATTGCAAAAGAATTTGTTACAAAAATAATATTTGAACACGGAATTCCGGAAAAAGTTCTAACAGATCAAGGAACTAATTTTTTGAGCGAGTTATTTAAGAATACCTGCAAACTATTAAAAATCGCGAAAATACAGACAACGGCCTATCACCCAGAAAGCAATGGCGCACTAGAAAGATCTCATCGCACATTAGCGGAGTATCTTCGCCACTATATTAATTCAGAACAGACGGATTGGGACGAGTGGATTCCCTATGCAATGTTCGCATATAATACCACTCCGCACACGGCAACAGGATTTACGCCGTTCGAACTAATATACGGGCATCGGGCGACATTGCCTACCGCCCTATCACAACCTCCAAGGCCCACGTACTCATACGATGACTACGCGCCACCCAGCAGATTGCAAGAGAGCACCTCAAAGAAGAAAAATTAAAAACAAAGGACAACTACGACAAGAAGACGAGAAATAGCACGTTTAAGGTAGGAGATAAAGTCCTCTTATACGACGAGACTGTTCGTCGGGGACGTTCGAAAAAACTAGACTCATTATGGGTAGGACCCTACACAATTATTGAAAAAAATTCGGATGTTAATTATACAATTAAGATGGGGAGAAAAACTCTACGCGTCCACATGAACCGATTAAAAGCGTTTATAGAAAATTAAACCGCAAAAGAACATAGAAGGAAATAGAAAAATACGAGACAGCGAAAAAAAAATCGCTGAGAGCTTAGTTGCATTCATCGAAAAATATGAATATAGCAACACATAATAAAATACTAGGAAATGCTTTTTATTACAGGATGCTAATGGCATGGAGCACCTGTACGAAGACCGAACCTGATATCCGTGAATCGTTTGAAGTGAAAAAATTCACACACGAGCCGGGTATATACTTCGAAAAAATCGGAGTAATGAACCAGGTCGAGTCAGTATGGAAAATGGTAATCAAACTGGACATCATAGCTATGGACCACTGATACCAACAACTACAAAATTACATGGCACAAACCAAAGCGCTGTGCTATGATAAACCGTTAGACGAAGGCATGAGGCAAACCTGCCAAACCTTGCTTCAAATAACAGAAAAAGATAACGAGCAAGTAACAATAGTATTAAGACGATTGAAAATCGCGTACCAAAACCCAAGGAAAACACGAAGAGGATTAATCAATGGTTTAGGAACGATAGCTAAAACATTATTCGGAACAATGGATGCTGATGATGAAATAATCATAAAGGAACAATTAAAAATGATGCAAGGAAACCAGCAAACATTACAACACGCCGTGAAAAATCAAATAAAAATATTAAATGCAACTATTGCGCACGTGGATGATATGGAGAAGGTTCTACAAGAAAATAAAGATCGATTTCTAAATATTACAGAAAGGATGAGAGAAACCTGGTTACGCGAAAAAGCCGAGTATGGACATCGAGAAGAACTCGACGAACACTTCCTAATACTGAATGCAATTGTAAATGATTTAACAAATGATATGACAAACATTATAGAACATTTAACGAATGCGAAAAATGGAATACTAAACATAAGGTTAGTTCCAATTGAGAATATAATAAATAATTTACGGGAAATAGCGTCACAGATACCTCAGGGAACACACTTTCCATTTCAAATAACACCAGAAAACTGGTCAACGATAGAAAAATTCGCGAAAATTAGCGCCTACTCTGACGGCACAAATATATACACTATTATACAATTCCCAATAATCACGTACCCAACGTACGAAATAATAAAAGCGATATCTTTACCTATACATAACAGCGAAGATATATTTGTATTTGTAGAAATAAATCAACAAATTATAGCGATAGATACCGATAGCCGAACATATTGTACAATTGCGGAAAACGAATTAAATAAATGTATTAAGGATGACAATTCGTATGTATGCGAGCGAAACCACCCCGTTCATCATGTAGATAATAATGCGTTATGCGAAGTACAAGCGTATGTAGCTATAGATACACATTTAAATCATTGCAGTATTCGAAGCATACACGCCAACACAACGATATGGGTAGCATTAAGTAATCCGAACTCATGGCTATATTCCACTCAAACTAAACAAGCCATAGAAATAACGTGTAGAAACGAAGCGATGCAAAAGATAGAAATCGAACGGACAGGTCAAATAACGCTAAGAGACAAATGTAAGATAGTAACGCCTGACATGACGGCAAGAACAAACGCACGCGAAAGAACGACGTACATACAGACACACCTGCCCGATTACAACATAACATTCAGACATACACAACAGACGAACCAACAACTAGACGTTGCCAAAATGTCAAAATTCAGGAAAATTATACAAAATCCCTCAGAACTTATGGACTTAAGCAAACAACTGACAGAAATCGACAGCGATTTAGATAAAAGCGAGATAGATATACATAAATACACTACATACCCGATACTTTCAAGTTTTACGGGAACTGTACTCATAATTATAGCAATAGCGGTAATATATATAATAAAAAAGAATAAAAATAAACCAAAAATACCAATGAATCCAAATCAAAACCCTATGTGCAAACCACGAATTATTCAAAAACATGTATATCATACGGCAAGCGGCCGAGAAACACCCGACAATAATGTAATACCCAAAAGGGAAAGCGAGACCGCAATATTGTACTAAATAGCGACTCAAGTTAAAAAACTCAATGTAAACTCGATGTAAATTATGTAAGACGAAAACTCATGTAAATCATTCGTTTTCTTTTTTCAAAGGGGGAGGAATGTCATAGCCCGATCAGCTTTTGGGAATAAGAACACGTTTAATAACCAATACGTGATTAAATTATTAAAGAGGAACGTGACGAGAAGAAAGCGAGTCACAGTTCTGTTCCCAGAATGCTGAGACAGCGGCGGAGTCGCGCGGAACAGATACGGAGCAGCAGACGTGCTCCGATCGGGGTCACCGCACTCCTTCCGCCTTAATGAAATTAATATATATGTCAGTAGCGACAGGATCAGACAGATCGCTTCTGAGGTTAATCGCGTATCCCTAACGCGTATTGTCTTAAGTACTACTAAAATTTCTTGTAATAAAGTGAGAGCAAAACTTCTTTTACTGTAAAGTACGGAATGTCATTTATTAGTGCGTGGATCCTAATCCTTTGGGCGCCTACATCCCGACAAAGTCCCTCCTTCACGGCTACGGGCACAACAGAACATATACTAGGATCTATCCATATAAGTTTGTATAACTGTTATAAATATTCTTCTAGTATATTATTTTACTTGACAATCAAATTAATATGAGATATTTTATTTCTAGTTTCAGTTTACACAATTGCGTTTTAAATCCGACAAAGTCCATACTGGCACGCAGTTTAAAAAACTGAAAAATGTATTTAATAATAATTGATATTGTGAAATATTATTAAGCACCAATTAAGATCCGCTTCGACCGAAAACGGCACTTCTCATTGCTTATGTTATTTTAAGTTTTCTTTTTTTTCTAATTTTGTATAAGATAGGGGAGACCGGGGCCTAACCGTCGCCGGGGTTGAACCGTCAAATCAAATATCTCGGAACCTGTATATTGTGCGAACTCGCTATTAACATTGTAAACGCTGCTTATGGTACCCATGTGACCAACGAAGTTTCGGCAGGTTACCTGCCGTGTTATGATTTTTACGAAGGCAAACGTGTTTTCGGAAGGTGAAAGTTACATTTTCTGCGCGTGGAAATTTTGTAATATCTGCAATAATATTTGCTCTCCAAATCTCGAGGTACGTGATTATAAAGAGTAATGCATGCTGAACACGAATCCAGTGTAGTTTTTTCATTATCGTTGATGTCTAATATTTCGTGGGCGATCAAACCTGAAACTTGTGTTTGGGGTTAATCCGTCAGTAAGCAGTCCGGGTGCATTTCCAAGGCATTTCCGGGCATTTCCAGGCTCACTGCATATGGAATATGGATGAGACGGGAATTACAACCGTTCAGACACCGAATAGAGTCATCGGACGTCGAGGAGTGAAACAAGTCGGGCGAGTGACTTTTGCGGAAAGAGGAACTCTCGTAACTATTTTTTAATAATGTTTCGCATAAAAATTTTAAATAAATTTTTATATTTTTCTCTTAAAAAACAATTATTAAGATGTATCTTATCATTTTTCAGGATTAGATGTACGTATATGTATTGAAAATGCAGTGTGACGGTTAAACCCCGGCATTTTTGAGATTTCAATTTTTCCACCGTTGTCGTTTTTGCTCTATACCGGTTAAACAAAGCGACGTAGATAAAAATTTCCTATATAAATTTTGTAGCTAAAGGTTCACTCTTTACAGTGGTATACCACATTTAACTAAAATTATTTATTTTCTTGTTAAAAATCGGCACCGAAAAAGAACTGACGGTTAGGCCCCGGTCTCCCTTACTTGATTTTTTTAATACGGCACACTTAAAAAATAACATTTGAAAATAACAATTTTCTGAAACTTATTTAAATATATACATATATATATATATGTCTTTATATATAATCTTATATAATCATATATGACCATATAAGATCTTATCAGGCCAAAATTCATGTATGAGCATATAAGATCGCTTCTTATATGAGCATATAAGACATTATAAGAGATTTCTTTTCCCGGGCAGTAAAGTTTTTTTTTATTTTCATTGATTTCTAATATTTTATGAGCGATTAAACTTAAAATCTGTATCCAGGACGAAGTCGTCACCAAGCCACCGGGGCGGACTCGTCACTGTGACAACTTTATCCCGGTGATTTCACTCTATTTTTCGTTGCAAATGCGTCATTATATTTTTCAATTGCAAGAAAATGGTACGCACGTACCATCACAAAACGACTCCCGTTGACAAGGAGCAACTCAGGAAGGCAGTCCTTGCGGTAAAAAAAATAAAATTAAGACAAAAGTAGCCGCAAAACAATTTGGAGTCCCGAGAACTACGTTCAACAACTGGCTGAAGAAGAATAATGATGAAATAGCATACTTGGATGCCGTACGATATCATGGAAGCTTCAAAAATCAAAGGGTGAAAATCAAAGTCTAGGAAGCAGCAGTGGTCGGATTCCGACGAGGACTTGGATAATATGTGCTACGTGTGCTCAGAGATGACAAAGAACAGAGCTGACGAGAAATAGTGCATTTCGTGCAAACATAAAGCACACAAGTGCGTGCGCTTTTCTTGTAATTATTTTCCGCCATCGTGTGTTTAATTAATAAATGTTTCCATTTTTCTATTAAAAATAATTAATAAAATGTATCCTATTATTTTTCATGATCAAAATTATGTATTTTCATTTAAAATCCAGTCCGAGAATGGAGTGACGACTCCGCCCCGGCAATTTTGACATTTCAATTTTTGCACCTTTGTCGTTTTTACTTTATACCGGTTGAACAAAGGAACGTAGACTAAAAATGCTTTTATAAATTTTGTAGCCAAGGGTTCACTCTTTACAACGGTACACCACATTTTACTAAAATTATTTGTTTTGTTGTTAAAAATTGGCACCGAAAAAATAGTGACGACTTCGCCCCGGTCTCCCCTACCGAAAATGTTAAAAACAAATTCGAATGTTTGAGTAATAAACAAGTAAAAAAACTATCTTAATCAAAATATATGCAAAAATAAAATATTTTGCGACCATGTGGTTCAAAAAATAGTTTAACCATATAAATTTAATAACAATTTTTTATTTTATACGGTTATGCGTGCATGGTAATCGGTATTCATGACCATTCAAAGTTTTTAATTTCTCTTTGCAGCATTTTGTTTTAATTAAAACAAAAAATTAGCAAAAGATTCTGGTATATTGGTTTTTTTTTATTGTTTACAATATTTTATATGTGTCTTTTCGGAAGTGGGAATGTTAGCGTAACGTGAAGTCAGCATCCTCATCTTTGATATTAATCCCTTACAAATAGTTTAGAGCAAGAAATTCAAAGCTAGAGCAATAAATTAGCACTTATAATTATGCCATATACCTATATAATCAAACTTGTTTTTAATGGTACAAGTACTAGATTCACAGAGGTTCACTCGCTACTTGTACACTGGTCACGACATAATTCAATACCATCAAAATTTCAGATTTTGTACTCTTGTCATTTAAGTAGCGATTGATTCTGCTAGTAGCGAAAGGTTCTTTACTTTTGAGACTGATATATAGGAGTCGGGAATAATTTCCGAAGAAACGGCGAGAGTACAAAATCTGAAAATTTATATTTTGATGGTACAAATCATGCCGCTTCTAGTATACAAGTAGCGATTGATTCTGCTGATAGAAAAGTGTACTTTACTTTTAAACTTAATAGGGCTGAGTGCATTGTTTGAAGCAGAACAGATAAAAGTATTAATTTTTATAAGGCAACTTTATCTTCGATTGATATCACAAACCTACCTTTTCTGGAAGGTATTAAAATTATCACTCTCACCATCCAGTTTCTTACAAACAAGGTGTCATTTATGGTCTAACAGATAAAATCTTATCCATCTCACATCCTCAGTTTCACAAAAAGAATTTTTAGTTCATTATTCAAGTTCTCTTAGACAATGATTATCCACTACCTTTTATTTTCTCCACCATTAACAACAGATTGGAGCAGATCTTTCACAACAACCGAAACAAGAAAGGGGCTGAATCTAAATCCACTGCTAAAAAATTCTTCACAGTTCCCTATGTCAGGTCTATATCCGAAAAATTTTCTAAGGTGGTCAGAAAATTTGACTTTGACATCGCGTAGGGAAGACCGGGGCTCGTTGGCACAAGAGGCAAGTTGGCAATGCGTTCTGTTTATGTATTTATAGCAAAAAAAAACAATGGAAAAGTTATCACAAAATATCTCTTTTATGGTATAGATACTTTTTCCAAAGTTTTATTTAAATTAAACAAGTATTACAATAGAAAAAGAGAAAACTCTGATTCAAGAGATGGCAAATAAATTTTCGAGCGTTTCAAAATATCGTAGGGTAGACCGGGGCACGTTGTCACACGGGGCACGTTGTCACATCGGCTTTATTTAAAAAACTAATAACCAGAGGGCAGAACCCGTTATTCCCAAAACGTGTTAGTGTATGCCCATCTTTGGTGTGTTTACAGTGTTGAGATTGCTCCAGCCGTGTTGACGTAAAATCAACTTGAAAGTTTTTTGCGACCGTAAGTAAAATTTTATTGTCTAATATTCAACGTACTGGACATGAAGCTTATGTTTTTTCAGAATAGACCTTTATATTATCTTAAAGTATGTACTTTTACCTACCGCGTGCAATACCTAACCTTATGAATATCTCAAACGTGTCGGCCATGAGGCTGTTTGGAGTAAAAAAATGCCCTCGGGGCACGTTGTCACGAATTTTAATGTCATAGGTGCAATTGGGATATGGTGCGCTCCTGCAAACGGAAAACTGCGAGAGCCGCAGTAGTCGATCTAGAAGTAATTCGTCTTGCTGTTAACGATCAATAAGTTGCGCATTCGAGTGGAATTCTTGTATTTAGATTAAGACGAAAACTTCGTGCTTTTTGTACTTTTTTGAAATAAAATAAATGTTTCTGTGAAGAATTTTACTTTTTTACATTGCAGCGCACTATAATATATTGATATTTACGTTGAATACAGTTTGGATAACATTTTGCATGCAATTACATTTAATGTGACAACGTGCCCCGGTCACGGGGCACGTTGTCACAAGCGACCTGTCGTTATTTATTGTTATGTAACAACTGTAGAGTAACAATCACACAAAATTCGATACTGTCCAATTGAAGCTGAGGGTTCACTCGAAATTTTGGCATATCACAGTACTCTCAAATATTGAATGTAAAAAATACAAAAAATATTGAAAAAAATGTGTGACAACGTGCCCCGGTCTACCCTATTAATGTTCTTTAGCTTGAGGAGTAAATCAAACGTTTCTGTTACTATACGACATGTTATTTTGAGGAACAACAGTAATTTATTGCAATAAAATGACTAAAATCAAACGTATATAGGGATAGGGTATATTGGCTCATATCAAGGCACGCTCAGCTTGACTTGTTGTTGCCGACTCGTGAGACCTATGTGAGTATATGATTTGCTACCTATATACAATGCTGATAGAAGCTAGATATATATTTATATTAATATAAGATAAATACGTTTATTGACTCCCCTCAGGGTTGCAAGGCGTTTTGTAGGGACGTTCCCAACCCTTTATTCAATTCTCATCCAATACTACCCTTCTCCTCTCACTTAACCCTTTGGACCAACGGCTTAACGTCTCTTTCCGAAAGACGGAGCCCAGTTTGCTCCGCACAAGAGCCTATCTTGCACGGAGGGCGCAGCTTTCGGAAAAAACTTTCCATGTTTACATGGCTCTAGTGGACTCGAACCTGGTTCCTCAGATTACGAGTCTGGCGATCTACCACTAGACCACACTGCCGCCCTATTTATATTAATATTTTTATGTTAAAGAAAGCTACATCTAAAATAGTTTACAATTGTTTTTCTGCAACAACATTTTGCTATTCGATCATTACAAAATAACTTTAAAAGATACAACCTTTATCAAGAAGTACGTATCTGTTACCCGTTTTGTGTTTCTATTACGTTTTCATTAATTTAACATGGACTTTTGTCGCATAGCCAACTTACCCTACTATCGGGGCAAGTTATTGACTACAATGCAGCATGTTCGTATTTCACTTATTACAAAGAAACTATACAGTATAGTATACAGGAGCGTCCCTGGCATGAAAATGTAGAGAAAGGTTCTCTCTATCATATTAGTATTGTTTAATCATGATAATTAGTTATATAAAAACTCAAATGCCGAAATTGTGAAAACAGTGCCAACGAGCCCCGGTCTCCCCTACTCTTGCTCCCACCCTCTCAAGAAATTTATTAAAACAGACAAAGACGAACTTCATAAGCTCTCTCATAGTGATGTCATCTATAAAATTTTATGTAAAGACTGTGAGGCTACATATGTGGGACAAACTAAAAGACAACTTAAAACTAGAGTCAAAGAACATCGATCTGACATTAACAAAAAGTTTTGTTCCCCGTCCGTCATTTCCTGCCATCGTTTGTAAACCAATCACTATTTTAACTGGAATAACGTCCAAATTTTAGATAAGAAACCTTCCTATCCAAAAAGATTAATCCGAGATGATATACATATCAAATAACAACCCTCTGCATTAAACATATAAAATGACACAGAACTTTTATCTGAAGATTACCTTCAGATATTAAATCTATTCCCAACCTATTAGCTTCATTTATTGCCTACCCATCCTTACTTCCCTTCTATTCACTGTCTTATATGTACGAATATGTTCTTTCGTGTCTGTTAGTTTCTCCGACCTTCTCAGATTAACACAAACTACGACCCTACAGTGTGACTTACTGTAACAAAAGCACAGGTCATTCTTTCACAATGTTGATGTACGTACTCATTTTTAATTTAATTTTTGATTTTAACTTTTTATTTTCTGACTACAGATATAAACATTAAAAATTTTTTTACAATATTACAGTTTGACTCGTCGATTTTACAATACAGATGTAGGGTAACGTCGCACCTAAGGAAAACTTAATTTATCGAGTACTATTTAGGGGAACACGGGGTAATAGTGGCCACGGGATAATGAGAGTCATGCAGTGATAGGTGTATCCGAATGAGTTCGAGCGTGTTTTGTTTAGCCCTGGTCGCCCTGGATTAGAGAGACACAAGAAAGGGTTGGCTAAAAGTCGTTCTACATTAAGTAGATTGCAATTTAAACTTTTACACTCCAGTCGTAAGTCACAGCCAATCAAATAAGAGATTTGTTGTAAAAATGTCGTAATCAATATGTCCTAAGCAAGCAGAACTGTTAGTAGTACAAGTAAGTAGTAATGGTTTCTTCGCAAGCAGTACTACTTCCGGTCGTAACGTAGTCGCAAATAGCAATCACAAGGTTTGACCAAATCCAAAATTTGCGTCTCTGCGATTTGTGACAAGCAATATGAGCATCAAGCTCCGTTGTCATGGCATCGACCCAGATAGCCAAGCGTGATAGAGCATATTGAGCAAACTAATGCATTGCATGTGTTTTCATATAGGTATTTGCTGTAAATTTGCTGACATCGAAATAGAACACGTTACAAATACAGCTACATGACTGCTTATACATGCAATCAGTTGACGCAATTTCAAGAGCAAACGGTCCGCAATATTGGTACGTTATGTTGTCTGCAACATCGTTCCATCTTGAGCATCATGATGCAAACGTGACGGCAACAACACATATATAATGATTTCCATCCGTTATTGTGTATATGTCATCAAGCTATGAAGTTTTTTAATTGTATCTCGTTGCTAACGAAGTGTTGACAATATGAAATTGTCACAAATCCCTCACAAATTGATGCTTTCACGTTGCAATCAATTTGCTGTTAATAGAAATATAATTCATATGAGTTCAACCCGACAAGCATAATGCTGTCTCACCTTGTCCCGAGTTTGTCAAAATTAGTTGCATTAACGACAAGCTGCTTGTTGGCAACATGGCAGCAAACTCACAGCATTTGGCTATCTGGGGAGCTTCGTTGTCTATTTGGCTTGCTCGTTCGTTTCGTGTTTTAACGTAACCCGTAAAGATATTGATAAGTTGGAAAGTTTTATTTTAATAAGGAGATTTAAAATAAAATGAAGATAAATCTCTGGACGCAATCGTTCATGAAGATGATGGCAGAGACGCAAATTTTGGACTTGATCAAATCTTGCAATTGCTATATGGGACCAGAAGTGGTACTGCTTGTGTTCATGCGATTGGCTGCTTGCGACTAATGTAGAACGACCTTAAGGACGATCTCCGGTCCTTATACTAGAGAAAATCGATTTTCTTTAGATTTTCTTGAAACTGTGAATATACGTTAATTTAGGTGTGCTTTATGCGTGGTATAAATTTCAGTACCTCTTCCGGTATAAAAAATCAAGATACTGAGCCTCAAAGTTTCAATTTTTACCAAAAAAAATTTTTTAATTTAATTTTTTTTAATTTTGGCATTTTTTCCTTATAGAACTCGACGAGAGGAGCAACTTTGGTCCTTTTGACCAACCTCGTATCTCTTACCGTTTGGCCTGGAAAACCTTTTCATTAGTAAAAGTTGAAACTTTGAGGCTCAGTATCTTTATTTTTTACACCGGAGGAGGTACTGAAATTTATACCACGCATAAAGCACATCTAAATTAACGTATATTCACAGTTTCAAGAAAATCTAAAGAAAATCGATTTTCTCTAGTATAAGGACCGGAGAACGTCCTTAATGCGCTGTATTGCTACTCGGTTGTCGTTTTGCGTCTGAAAAGGCTTAAAGTGGTTTTTGCGTTTTGTTTTTGTAATTTTCGTCGATCTTTGGTGATGAAATATGAATATTGAAAATACATATTACTACAATTCATTACATTTTATCATTAGAGTAGACTTCAGTAATATAACAACTGTTTGCCTTGAAATGATCACCCGCGTTTTAATCAATCTATTCAAATTAAAAATAGTCCGTTTGGGGTAATGACAGTCAAGTGGCTCTCATGAAAGTAACGATGATAATAAAGAAAATACCTGCATCTTTTGTGCTGATACAGGGAAATCAAACGAATTATAGTACTGATGCAGATCCTGTGGCAATCACACTGAATGCTCTGGATGCGATTTAGCTAAGAATACGTGTTTTTTTAATTTTGCATGTTTTATAATAATTACAGTTCCTATTGGTAAAAGTATATTGTTTTGTGCCCTATAATATGGCAAAAAATAGTATATTGCTGTATTTCAGATTTATTTAGTGATGGTTCTAATTATTCCGTTTACCGACTCTTATTACCCCGTACCCTAGGTAATGAGAGTCAAAGCTACTTTTTTTCAAATTAAAAAACTACTTATATTCGATAATTTTTTACAGTTTTTATAAATACTGTCAAGAAGCTAATTAGTTGTAGTTTAAGATTCGCTTAAGTTGAAATAAATATATGATATTTTTAATGTACTTTTTTGACTTTATATCCTTAAGTGGCTCCCATTTGACCCTTTTCCCCTACTATGTTTAAGGCAAATATATTATACCAATAAAAACTTTATATTGCCTACTACTATAAAAAAATTATAAATATGAAATATTTATTCTCTGTATTTAACAAAAAAACTTTTAGAAACTCTTACATTTTTGCCATATATCTTATAGGAGCGGGATATATGACATTCATAGATAGAATATATGCCTTATAAAAAATTACAAATAATGTTTATAAACAAGGCAATAAAATGTCATAATAAGTTATAAAATGTGTGTAAAAAGTTTATTAAAATGTAAGAATGACAAACAAATTATAAAACTGAAAGATTTTAAAAAGAAAATAGAAGAATGATAAAAGCATTAAAGGTTATTGGTATACGATCCAAAAAAAAAGAACACATAGGAGATTTCGATTTTTACAGAGTGTCTCTCCTATGGCATAAATCCCGCATGCTAAAAATGCCGTATATCTCAAACAGGAGGGATATACAAGACATCAAGCTAAACAAAGAATACAAGAGCTATGCACTTGTATTTTGCTGTATTCCATCCTTTACTATTCCTCTACACTATAAAATAACCATTAAACCTTTTACATTCCCTACAGTAATCATTTTACGTAGGTCGTAATATGATCGCGCTACATACTACATTGAGAAATCGATTCAATTCACGACGGTTTCGTTAATATTAACAGTAAAGAACTGAAATTACAACACAATACTAATATGGTGTAAAGGCACATAACAGCGTGATTGCGAGCAAGTATCTTTATTCCTTCTATTTTTTCTGACTTCTGCAGCATAAATACCGGAGTTACCCTATAGTGGTTTTTATTATAATTATGCGTACTGCGTCTTAATTCTTTTAATCTTTGATTTTTTTGTACTTCTATACTGAAGATGGTCTAGTAACAGATCGAAACGTTTGTAGATTAATTTTATCACAAATACAAGTTTTTCAACGCTAACACTTGTTGCAGCTCTATACTCCTTATTTTCTCAATTGATAAATTAATAATACTTTATACATATACATGTAGAATCAGTTATCAGTGAAGACACATCATGACATTTTCCTTCCGCACATATGTGCTCTTAGTGTAAAATTAGAAACTAAAAGCAAAGTTTTAGATTATAAAAAATACTCATAGATCTTGATGATCTTACTATTGGAAGAAAACGATCGTACGCGCATTTACGCGCGCCATAATTATATATGCCATTAATTAGCATAAGTAAAATTATGCGCAATTTGTATATAATTAAGATTTATTTTATGTCATCATGATAATTGTGAATGGACACTTTCATTCGTCATTCAGTTTACATTCGGTTACAATTAAATCTAGACCAAGCAAACACGAATCGTATCGAGAGTATTCACGCACTGAGTATTCATCGTAGCAAATTGTTTGTTCTCGTTTGTTCGCGCTCGCTGTCCAAGTAAGTCCAATCGAAACTTATAAATAGATAACTCGCGTCTGGCTTTAAGCTTTAATACTGCACTATATATGATTCATAATTCGTGATTCATGATTCGTAAATTATAGTAATTTATAGTAGATTCATGAAAATTTGTCGTTGTTTTATATGGATTTTCTACACTGTTTGCGATATGTGATTCGTTGCTCGCGTAGTGCTTTATATATGAACCAACGTGTGAATGGCGGCTCATATCGGCTCACACCCTATCGAAATATCATTTCATTGGCGAATTAGCGCAAATAACGAATGCTAATTCGATAAATCTGTTCACTTATATATTCATAAATTTCAAGCCGCGTCCGGACTAAGCAAAAAGCTAATGAACGCGACTAAATGAACTTATTTAAACGAGTAGGTATCGATGGTACCGCGTACGAATGAGTCCAAAAGCATATCGGACAAATGTTTTCTACCTCTCACTTGTCAATATATCAAAAAAGGGTTTGCTATACTTGTAACGTTTTAGATTATTTTTTAATTGACTTAGCAAGCAATAAATTAAAAAGTAAAATATTTTTTGTAAGCGTTTACTTCGCAAGAAATAATTTAGTATTTTTATATTGTGGTAATTTCTTATTTTTTTAATTTGTTCTTTGCTCTTATATGCAGTTATGGTAATCAACATTATAGTGCATCCACAACTTTGTGCATTCAAAATTTTCGACGTCTTTTTGCAATGTTTTAAAGTACACGGAGAAAAAGTTACGGTTGCTACAACAGAATAATAATGTTAATTTTCGCCCATCCATACAAAAGGGTTATGGAAACCATAGTACTCTGGAAGTGACCTATATGGTTGCCCTAACCTTAGTGAGGGTAGCTACTATATGGATGTTGCAACCATAATATATGGATGTTACAACCATAATGAACAAATATTCACCCGACAAAAAAAATTATTTATTTCGAAATTTTATTACTATTTTTTAACTAAATTTGTTTCTTAAGATGCAGTCTATGATTATAAATATTTTCTCGTATTTGAAAAAAACACTTACCTTGGTAGGATTCGAACTCGGGACCTCTGGATCGTGAGCCAACTGCCTTACGTGGTAGACTACTTCTTAATTTAATGTGAGTGTTATATATAGTCTACATATGTCATAACCAGCGCAAATATATAATTTTTCAAAAATCATCTTAAGAAACAAATTCAGTTTAAAAAGAGTAATAAAATTTTGAATTGGATGATATATGATGTAATATTTCTTAATGTCGGGTGAATGTCAGAAACCAGTGTCGGCTCATTACGAAATTTTGTGTTCATAAATATATTTATGAAAAAAGTATATTTATAAAGTTAAAACATCCTTATCAAATCCACTTTATTCTATGCAGAAATTCTTTTGCGCGCGCAATGGAACTAAACTCTCAATCATGCAGTGATTCAGTGCTGTACCGTGCAGCTATATCTTATGGATCTCTCAACCATAATATTTGTGCTGTAGACCACATAAGAGAGATAGCAATAATTCTTTGGTTGAGGCAACCATATACGAGGGTATTGTAACCGAATGTCACGTATCGTAAGAACTACGGTTATGAAAACTGTATAAATGAGCATATCTTAACAGCTACATTCAATGTAATATCAATTTAACTTGAATTCACATACATTTCTTTTTCAATCATAGAGAATGTTGTTGTAACAACCGTAGCAATTTTCTCCGTGTAAAAAATTAGCAAGAAATTCTGGTATTTTCCTTTTTCTTATTTATAATTCTTTGTAGGTGTTTTTCGGAAGAGGAAATGCTAGCGTAATATGAAGTCAATATCCTCCGATATAATTTCCTGCGAATAAATCGATATAATTAGAGCAATAAATTAGTAATAAATTAACATTTAATCATGTATTCGAATCAGTTTTTAACGGTGAGAGTGCTAAGTTCACTAACCAATTTCAGAGATTCTAGCTTGGTTTGAATCTAGCTGAATTACGAATATCATGAATTATGAATTACGTATAATATGTAGATTCATATTAGCACTACGCCGTTGACAATGCAAACACAAGCTATTTAATGGCATTTAGTCGAGAGAAAGTATCTACCTACACATCTCCTCGTAACCATTTCAATGACAGATTATATACGTTTTACATAAACGCATAACGAGCTAAAAACCGTTGTATGTCGCATATTAGCATTATTAAGGCTCCTGGGCTCTTTCCGACATTTTGTGAGATTGTGACGTCCAAAGGCGAGAAATGACACCCTATTTTGTCGTGTGTACCATTCTCAAATAAAAAAACATTTCGATAAAAAAAATCACTATAGATCGTTTCAAAACGATCTTCTAAAATTGGCCGAAACTACCCTTTTCCTTCGACAATAAACAAACAGCCGTAAAATGAATGTAATACGAAAGCTATATAGTCATGCGTCATGCGCCTGTGCATAAGCCTGCATGGTATTACATTGTACGGCTGTTTGTTTATTGTCGAGGGAAAAGGTTTTCGGCAAATTTTAGAAGTGTTCTGAAACAATCTACAGTGATTTTTTTTCGAAATGTCTTTTTATTTGAATGGCACACACGACATAAAATAGGGTCATTTCTCGCCTCTGATGTCACAATCTCACAAGATGTCGGAAAAAAGCCAGAGGAGCCTTAAATTCCGTCATTCTTATTCATTATTAATCAACATATACAGAAATTATTATCGCAAAAAATACCAACAAAATTATACATTTTGCAAATCCTAAAGAAACTAGTTTTTTTTACATACTCAGAAAACAATATTGCAACTAGAATATTGAAGAAAAATAACTCAACTAAACTTTTGTATTGTAAAGTTGCGATAAAAATTTAAATAAAATGCATGAATTAAGGGAACACAGTTATGTTAACCATTTATAAATATAGTTGATTAGAGTATAAGAAAATAGTAATATAAAAAATAGTTTTATTAATAAAAAATATATTATTGATACGAAAAGTATAGGTACATCATTATAATCTGTCATTAGAGCACAATGACTAGGAAAAAATGTTTATCTAAAGAATATAATTATCATAATATATTACATTCATCTATCTAGTCTATCTATTATTATAAGTGTCTGACGTCTGTATATGTATGTATGTATGTATGTATGTATGTGTGTATGTCTGACCGCGAACTACTCATTCGTTAGTGGGCCGAATTTTTACCAAAAGTATATGAAGTAGGGGTAGAATTTCCCGGGAAGTGCCATAAAGTGTATAGTTTTTCGTTACCGATCATTTTGGAAACCGGTATCAGAAATTTTTCCAATTTTTCGGGAAATAATTGACCGAATCTTAAAGAATTGTATATGAAACAGGGGTAGAATTTTCCGGGGAGTGCTATAAAGTGTATAATTTTTTGTTACCGATTTTTTGGAAGCCGGTTACGAAATTTTTCCAATTTTTCAGGAAATAATTGACCGAATCTCACAGAATTGTGTATGAAGTAGGGGTAGAATTTTCCGGGGAGTGCCATAAAGTGTATAATTTTTCGTTACCGATCTTTTTGGAAACCGAATCTTAAAGAATTATATATGAAATAGGGGTAGAAAAAGAACTAAAGAATATAATAGAATTTAATTTTTGGAGGATAAGTTTAATTTTTCATTAATGGATAATTTTTTATTAATGAATCGATTTTCTTGAAAGCGGTGCCAAAATTTTTCTAATTTTTTGTTGATGATTTTGATGAAACTGGTACCAAAAGATTACTAATTTTATGGGGATGGCTACTATGGGGTTAAAAATTGGGGTTTTTATGGGGTTTTATTGGTGTTCCTAATTAATAGGTGAGTTTGGGGAGAGGGGAATAGATTTTGAGCCCGCGTGGAGCGCGGGCGAAAAATCTAGTAGTTCATATAACTATACATATGGAGGGATAAACACCACAGTGGTATAAGTCAAATTTTTTTAATTTGACTTACACCACTGTGGTTTTTACCCCTCCATATATCGCGAGTATTGTGATGCCCAGTACATAAAGAAGCGATTGAATATGTGACTCTGTCACTACACACTACATAAACGTGGTCCTAAGCTTATTCTTACTCCAAATAGAATTCTTTTATTAAATGAATTTTTTGAGTAAAATATCTCAGGAACTAGATTAACATTTAGAAATAAAAAAAAACACTTTTCTCGTATAATGTCAATGTAAGCTTTTAATTCCGATTCATGTGAATAAAGTCGATCCCGAGATCTCGAGATCTAAGTATTACAGCAGAAAATAAGTGATATCTTTTTGCGTTCCAATTTTAGGTATAACTGCAGTCACATATACGCAACGATTGTATCCCTCAAGGGGCTTTTACAATGCCTACAATACAATATTATTACTGCAATTATATAATGTAAGTGAGCATTGATACATATATACGTGTAATATTGTAATATACGCGTATATATGCGATATGTATACGTGTATATGTCAAATTTTATTTTATTTTGTTTTTAATAGAATTTGCATATAATCACAATAGAATCACAGAAAAATAAAATAAAATTCTATTAATTAAACATATGTAATGTCTTCAAAAGCGTTATTTTTTAGGATTTAAGTTTGTTTCACAAGTCAGTAATATTTAGATAATTAGACTGATTTCATATCTATTTTTAAGTAATTAATTTTTTATTTAATGATACATTTACATTGCACTTTTAAATGCTTTATAATATGTATTTGGCGTACATTTTTTATCTTTTAACATTTTTTTATGAGTGTATTTATCTTGCAATTACATTACGTTTTAATTCAATACAACTAATGAAATAATGTTAACTGAAATAAAACTATATCAACATAGTTTAATTAACAATTTCTATACTATTGCTACAATTATAAACATTAAGTTACGTTACATTTATTGCCACAACTATATTTTGACAGTTTTCAATATTGCTCTTCTGTTCACGACACTTTATAAAACTTGCAAAAATTTACACACTCTTTACTTCAGAGTTGCATTATATATAGTTACCAGAATCATTATGTCTAAATGCGCGTGGACATACAATACACGTATATACGTTATTTCTAATATTTATATAAAAAAGATAAAAAGGATAAAGATATATAAACTTTATTTACCCCGAGGGGGCCTTAAAGGGCGTTTTTTGAAGGGACGTACCCAACCCTATCATTTCATCCACTACCATTACCATTTCCTTTTGGACCAACGGTTTAACGTCTCTTCCGAAAGACGGAGCCCAGTTTTCCATCTGGGGATACTGTATCCTTTTGAGATCTATCCGCCAGATGGGGGGGGGGGCAGCGTTTTGCTGAGAAAAATTATCATTGGCCTAGCGGGATTCGAACCCGGTTTTCCGGATTACGAATCTGGCGCTCTACCCACTAGACCAGCCGTCTCCCCTTCTAATATTTATATATTTTAACAATTCTAATTAATTTTTTAATAATATAATTCTTGCTATTGCTGTATTGTAATTCTTCGTTGAAAATAAATAAAAGCAATGCATTAATCCGAAAATAAATCTCAAGATCAATTAAAACTAGTATAAACAAAAATTAGTATAGTTTTTATAAATGATAATAAACGAGTTCAACCGGCGTATGAATAACACATAAATATAAGCATACATTAATCGCGCTTATGAGCGATCGTACTGCAAATATCGCGATAATGAGATTCTTTGGATTCCTTCTGAAAGTGGTTTCGTCACGAAGCTTGGCTTCATATAATGCGCTTTGTTGTGAAGCGAGGTACTATTCACGTCAACTCTCGAGATACAAAACAGCTTCTAATAGGAGTCGTAATAAACTCCAGATACAGGGCCGACAGAACTCCGTCGTTGTGGCTGCGTGCACAAATACATTCTCCTTATTATTCTCTCTTCGCCAAGGACGATTAGAATTTGAATTAGTCGTGTGAACATAATTGCGGATACATTTTTCTATACAAAAGTTGGGGCTTCACACGGGTACTAAAAGGATATGTTTCTGATGTAAACTGAAGTAGAAAATATCCTATAAACATAGATCTAATTCGAAACAGTTATCCCTCTGCAAATATTCAAAGTTTATAAATGATAGAATCAATTTTTTCGAACATTGTTTTTAATGGAAGATAAGGAAGAAAACTTAAAAATTAATAACAATTATTCAAATTGACATTTTTTGACATTAATTCACAACACAATACGATCTAAAATAGATTGAGTAACTATAAACGAAGAACATCATGATTGTTCTTTATCTGTTCACACGCGTCATTAATATGTAATTTAGCTCGAGTTTTAACTTTTTCGTATACTAACTTTTCTATATGGCCCCACAGATAAAAATCTAAAAAAAAATGATATCCAGTGATATCAGTGACCAGCAAGATAGATAACCGTTTGTAGATGCATAAATGTTCGTTTCGAATTAGAAATGGACATGTTAATTATTCAATCAATTTTAGATCACAATACTGTGTATATATCATTACCGAAATGTCAATTTAAATAATTTATATGACTTTTATGTTTTCTTTCTTATTTTCCACTTTTAATAAAAAAAAATATCCCAAAAAACTGTGCTACATTTAACATTATCTTTTACTTCAATCTATATCCATTCTTATATAGCAACATATATATTTAATCAATCTTCTTGTATATTAAGAATTAATTATTTCTAAATAAATTTTAGATTAAATTCAATGTTTTTAAATTTTTATTTAAAATAAAAATATGAAATTTTGCTAATTTCTAACTTGTATCGTAATGCCGATAAAAAATTTTTCATATAAGAATACATGTAGATATTATACATATATTAAAGCGACACTTTTCTTGTATATAAACGTTTTACAAAAGACGTACGTGCGTTTAATGCTTCTTTTTGCTATTTTCTTACAAAATTAGATCTCTGTGGAAAGACCTACAGAATGTACAGTGAATCGTCATTTAGCTATAGATATAACGACTCGTCACCGCAACCAACGCGATGTCAGTTCGTCGTCATCTACATCGCTGTTGGGTCGTGTGGTACGCGAGTAAGTAGAGAACTACTGTTCCCTAACCTACGAGTAGTGTATAAGAGACAAAGTTCATTCATGCGCTGGCAAGCTAATAGGTGGGGTAGATATTGATCGGCAGAGCGCGTACGTCTAGTGCATTGCACTCGCTCTCTCGTGCGCTCGTCGCCCCACAAATTTCTGTTCTGCCACTCTAACAAATGACGAACGACAAAGTCTTCTTCGTTGCATGTCTTGACACAATAATAGTTTTATCTCTTGATGTAATAGTTATCGACTTAATAAGATTATTCTTGTTTTTAATTTATTATGTCCCCTTTGTCCGCGGTGCTAATTAACAATTCATTGTATGTATCTTATATATATATATATATATATGTATCTTATATATTTTATATATATATATATATATATATATATATATATATATATTGCACATGCCATCACCTGCGCGTTGCATATAAACAATATGCGTATTACACGCATATAAAATAAGAAAACTACACTGAAAAAAAGTAGCTATATTCAAATATTAATTACTTTATCGAAGTAAATTAATTACTCCAATACTGTCGAGTAAATATTTACTAAAAATAAAAATACAAGTCACTGCATACAATAATACATTTTCTTCAAATAATTAGATGTTTACTTCCTTTATATTACAATTAATCTAACAAATATTGAATTTATAATATTGAGAATATTTAAATTTTGATTTTAGAAAATATGTACTAAACAGAAAAATCGAAATTTAAAATAGTATGTTTCTTCAATGGAAAGCAATAATTACACAATAGTAGTAAATACTTCTCTTAAGTTTGGAAAACTTAATACATTCAGCAATTTGTTTACAACAGAAAATATTACTAGTTTTAAATAAATATTTACTATAGGCAATCAAAATATTCTTACATTGATAAAAAATATTGCTTGATTTTAAAAACTGAAGACCAAGTAATTACATTTTCTCGATTCTAGTATTTTTTTCCTGTGTATAAGACGTGAAAAATATCAAAATTATTTAACATACAGCATTATTTTTTGTTTTAGTGCAACAAATTTTATATTTAAAATAATTGTTATGTAAAAAATTGTTATGTATATTAAAATATGCCAAAGGCTCTTATTTTATTATAATTTAATATTTGAAAGTAAATATGTATTTCAATTCGGTAGCTATCAAACAGTTTGTTTTCGTCCTTTAATTAGACATAATTCAATTCGACATATATGGATTATTTATTACCCAAAGAGGAGAGTTTTCAGTATATTTTACACTGTCCCATTGATTAAAAACGCTATTTTATTGAAAAATATTTTTATTTTTATATACATTGCAAGAATTTCGGTGATGTATTTTTGTTGCGTCTATCAATCCGAAATGGCTGCAGTAAATGAATATACATATAGGAATCTTAAAACTTTATATTGTCATTAAAACTTTATATTGTCCCTTACATACTACACATGTCACTATAATTAATCACTCAAACAATTAAAGTAATAGTTTTAAAGAATTTGTATGAGCTATATTATTACATAGGGGAGACCGGGGCCTAACCGTCAGTTTTTTTTCGGTGCCGATTTTTAACAAGAAAATAAATAATTTTAGTTAAATGTGGTATACCACTGTAAAGAGTGAACCTTTAGCTACAAAATTTATATAGGAAATTTTTATCTACGTCGCTTTGTTTAACCGGTATAGAGCAAAAACGACAATGGTGGAAAAATTGAAATCTCAAAAATGCCGGGGTTTAACCGTCACCCCCCCGGGGTTTATCCGTCACACTGCATTTTCAATATATATACATACATCTAATCCTGAAAAATGATAGGATACATTTTAATAATTGTTTTTTAAGAGAAAAATATAAAAATTTATTAAAAAGTAATTGTTTTACCTATTCCATAAAACATTTTAGGCACGTGAATACAGATCCTGACAAGCGCACGCATGTGTTGTGTGCCCTACGCTCGCACGCAATGCACTGTTTCCCATATGCTCTGTTTATTGTCAACTTCTTTGAGCACACGCAGCACATATTATCCAAGTCTTCGTCAGAATCCGATCGCTGCTGCTTCCTTGATTTCGATTTACGCCCACTGCTCGTCGAAGGCTGCGGTTCTGTTTGTGTGGCATTTTTTTTATTTTATCTTTTCTCACCGCAAGAACTGCCTTCTTGAGTTGCTCCTTGTCGACGGGAATCGACGGCGTCCTCGCGCCGATTCCTCGACGCGCCGACGACGACACGTCGTCGGAATCGCTCCGTCAGGACCCAGGGATTCTGTGATTTACGTCGCTTTGTACGGAGCAACGACGACGACGACGACGACGACGGCCACGACCACCACCACCACCACGACGACGACGACGACGACGACGACGACGACGACGACGACGATGACCACCACCGACACCACCACCACTACAACGGCGGCGACAATGACGCCGAGACGATGGGCCGAACGCTGGACGATGCGGTCGCACGCGCGACTGTCACTGACACAACGACCAACAACGACGATTTACCGCGGCCGGGAGTCGGGACGATCTACCACGCGCGCGGCATGTCAACTCTCGCGCGGAAATCACGGGATCTCAGAGCCGTGCCTCGCCGTACCTCGCCGACGTGCCGTGAGCGCGAGCGATCTCGAAAACAACGGTCCGCCATCTTTTCGGTCGGCCAAAACACCCGTTTTGCGACGATACGTGCGCACCATTTCCCTCCTATACAAACTGATGCACGTGCAAGGGAAGACAGAATCACGCTCGAGGGAAACCTAACCTGAAATCGCCGTGAGCCGAAGTCGTGCGCCCGGCGCGCCACAGTGACGAGACTGACGGATAAACCCCGGATGCTTACTGACGGATAAGCCCCAAGCACAAGTTTCAGGTTTGATCGCCCACGAAATATTAGACATCAACGATAATGAAAAAACTACACTGGATTCGTGTTCAGCATGCATTACTCTTTATAATCACGTACTTTGAGATTTGGAGAGCAAATATTATTGCAGATATTACAAAATTTCCACGCGCAGAAAATTTCACTTTCACCTTCCAAAAACACGTTTGCCCTCGTAAAAATCATAACACGGCAGATAACCTGCCGAAACTCCGTTGGTCACATGGGTACCATAAGCAGCGTTTACAATGTTAATAGCGAGTTCGCACAATATACAGGTTCCGAGATATTTGATTTGACGGTTCAACCCCGGCGACGGTTAGGCCCCGGTCTCTCCTACATTTTTCTAATGTACGCAATAATTTCATTGTGAGCAAAAATGACACGTGTGCAAAACGATTGAAATAATATTAGCAACATCTACTACCGGTCATTTGTGATTATTAACCTCTTAACTGTCAATGACGGAAATATCCGCAAAAAAAAACTGACCAGGATTGTTCATGACGGAAAAATTCGCACATTCAAGAAAAGATACTTTTAACGGAGTAATTAGAATAGGATCTTATATCTTTATGTTTTTGGGGTCATTGAATTCAAATCTGAAATCAAAATTGTGAAATTTAAAATGGTGGATCTAATATGGAGAACCAAAAATACAAAAAATTGTTTGATTTGCATAAAAACTTATATTTAAAAATTTTTGAAACCACTGATTTCTATAATTCAAAATAAAAAATCAAGAATTTAAAATAACTGTAATGAGCATAAAATTCCATATATGGTTTAATTGTATAAAAAGTTTTGAAGGATTTTTTAAGCCGCTATTGTCATTTTTTAAATTAAAATTTGTTAATTTTAAATGATGGATTTAATGACGGTCAAAAAATTTAAAATATCGCTCGGTTTAGGGAAGACCGGGGTGAAGTCGTCACTATTTTTTCGGTGCCGATTTTTAACAACAAAACAAATAATTTTAATAAAATGTGGTATACCGTTGTAAAGAGTGAACCCTTGGCTACGAAATTTATAAGGGCATTTTTGATCTACGTCGCTTTGTTCAACTGGTATAGAGTAAAAACGACAAAGGTGCAAAAATTGAAATGTCAAGATTGCCGGGGCGGAGTCGTCACTTCATTATCGGACTGGATTTTAAATAAAAATTCATAATTTTGATCATGAAAAATGATAGGATACATTTTACTAATTATTTTTTAATAGAAAAATGGAAACATTAATTAAAAACACGATGGCGGAAAATAATTACAAGAAAAGCGCATGCACTTATGTGCCCCACGCTCGCACGAAATGCACTGTTTCTCGTCAGCTCTGTTCTCTGTCATCTCTGAGCACACGCAGCACATATTATCCAAGTCCTCGCCGGAATCCGACCACTTCTGCTTCTTTGACTTTGATTTTCGCCCGAAGCCTCCATGATTTGGTGACGACTTCGCCCCGGACACAGATTTTAAGTTTGATCGCTCATGAAATATTAAATAGTGACGATGCGAAATTCCTTATATCGCAGCTGTCTCCTCAGTTCTCAATCTGCTCTCCCAATCTCGCGGAACATCATTCGTTGGTGTTCACTCGAATTCCAAGCCTTCTCGATTTCGTTGCCTTTGAGTTTATCGAGCGGATAGAAGTCTGTGTATGCGCCGTATCTGTTTTGCGGTCGCTCGAGCTGCAAAAATTTTATGTGGAAACTGTAGAAACTATCCGCAAGACATGGTATTCTGGCCTCTGTAATAGCCCATTTCGGAAATGAACTTTGCAGCTCGTAGGTGGAAGGCGGACATATGAGAATCGATTGCGTTTCTCAATTCGAACACAAGCGATTTTCTCATCCTGTGTTCTTGATGATTATATTTAGCGTACACATATTTTTTATTCGCTGCGCGATATAAAATTAAAAAATGGTGCAAGTAGAAACTTGCACATTGCTTCCTCATAGAGGAAGCAGAGATTTCGTCCAATCGTTAGTTAACGTGAAAAATATATAAAGAAATATATATATATATATATATATCAAAATCTATGTATATTACGTTTTTCTATAAGTACCCGTATTCAAAAAGGAAATATAATCTGTGAAACAAGCAACTTATTCAGTCATTTTTTTAAATTGACAATTAGAGATATCATTTCTAAGTGCTTGTTTCACAGATCAAATCAATCGAACAAATATGTCGAAAAATTTTTTTAAAAAGAACCCCTTTACCAATTATCGCCAAATTCAATACCAACCTTTCTTAAATGATACTCTATCAATTAACAAAAAATTCAGCCCGATATCTCAATATTTGCGAAAGTTAAAGCAACCACGGCCATTTCTAAAAAAATTCAAAATTTTTTAAAAAAAGAACCCCTTTATCGATCATCACCAAATTCAATACCAACCTTCCTTAAATGATACTCTATCGATTAAAAAATACTTGCACACTTGAAAACTATAAGTAAGCAATGTGCAGGTTTCTACTTGCACACTTAAAAACTATGAAAAAGCAATGTGCAAGTTTCTACTTGCACACTTTTTTTTATTGTGATAAGCTTTATTGCGGCTAATATATGTTATACTAATATCTGTTCGCGTATAAAGCTGAATCTAATCAACCAAATCTTAAAGAATTATATGTGAAATAGGGGTAGAAAAGACTGAAAAATATAATAAAATTAGAAACAGTCCTATATCTTAAAATTTACGGAAGTTAGAGCTATTACAGGCATTTCTCAAAATTATGGACCTTTGATTGCGTATAAAGCTGGGTCTAATCAACTAAATCTTAAAGAATTATATATGAAATAGGAGTAGAAAAGACTGAAGAAAATAATAAAATTAGAAACAGCCCAATATCTTAAAATTTACGAAAGTTAGAGCTATTACAGGTATTTCTTAAAAAATTATGGACCTTTGCTCGCGTATAAAGCTGGGTCTAATCAACCAAATCTTAAAGAATTATATATAAAATAGGGGTAGAAAAGACTGAAGAATATAATAAAATTATAAATAGATCAATATCTCCAAATTTGCGGAAGTTAGACCTATTACAGGCATTTCTTAAAAAATTATGGACCTTTGATCGCGTATAAAGCTGGGTCTAATCAACCAAATCTTAAAGAATTATATATAAAATAGGGGTAGAAAAGACTGAAAAATATAATAAAATTAAAAATAGATCGATATCTCCAAATTTGCGGAAGTTAGAGCAACCATAGGCATTTTTTAAAAAATTCAAAATTTTTTTAAAAAAGAACCCTTTGATTATTAGCAATTTTTATTAATTCTATTATATTCTTCAGTTTTTTCTACCCCTATTTCATATATAATTCGTTAAGATTTGGTTGATTAGTTCTGGAGTTATAGAAATTTCGGTAAATTTGGCACATACACACATACATACATACAGACATTTTTTAAAATTACAATTTTTCGACGTTTTAGAACATTCTGAACACGTTCAGAAAAACAAAAAAAATTTTTTTTTTACGAAAACAAAGCTTCCTCTATGAGGAAGCAAAATGGATAAAAATAAAATACTAACGAGCTATATCATAAATTTTTATGAAGTCAGATTTACATCGGTTATATAGTAATAATTAATTTTATGACTATAATAATTTCTGGCGATTTTAAAATATAGGGGAGACCGGAGACTTATTTTCGTTATCTATTTTCTGGAAACCGATTTTTTAAATTTTTTTACCCGTAAGAATTAGAAAAATTAAAAAATCGGTTTCCAGAACATCGGTAACGAAAAACTACACACTCTATAGCACTCGCCGGAAAATTCTACCCCTATTTTATATGGTTTTAATACAAATTCGGTCCAATAGTTTTTAAGTTAATAACGTTTTTTTTATTTTTTTTTTACTTACGGGTGATGCACTCCCTGGAAAATTCTACCCCTATTTCAACTTCCTGCTTCCTCATAGTTTTTAAGTGTGCAAGTAGAAATCTGCACATTGTTTACTTATAGTTCTTAAGTGTGCAAGTAGAAACCTGCACATTAATTTAGTTTTTAAGTGGGCAAGTAGAAACTTTCTTAAAATTTTTAAGTATGTAAATTATAAACTTGCACATTGCTTCCTCATGCAATTGTTTACTTATAGTTCTTAAGCTTTTATTTTATTCGATGCATAATTATTAGTATTTATTTATTTGTTTTGGCTTCCTCATAGAGGAAGCTTTGTGAGCGAAGGTTTCTACTTGCACACTTAAAAACTATGAAACAATGTGCAAATTTATAATTTACATACTTAAAAATTTTAAGAAAGTTTCTACTTGCCCACTTAAAAACTAAATTAATGTGCAGGTTTCTACTTGCACACTTAAGAACTATAAGTAAACAATGTGCAGATTTCTACTTGCACACTTAAAAACTATGAGGAAGCAGAAAGTTGAAATAGGGGTAGAATTTTCCAGGGAGTGCATCACCCGTAAGAATTATAAAAATTAAAAAAAACGTTATTAACTTAAAAACTATTGGACCGAATTTGTATTAAAACCATATAAAATAGGGGTAGAATTTTCCGGCGAGTGCTATAGAGTGTGTAGTTTTTTGTTACCGATGTTCTGGAAACCGATTTTTTAATTTTTCTAATTCTTACGGGTAAAAAAATTTTAAAAATCGGTTTCCAGAAAATAGATAACGAAAAACTATACATTCTATAGCACTCCCCGGAAAATTCTACCCATATTTCATATACAATTCGTTAAGATTTGGTTGATTAATTCTGGAGTTATAGAAATTTCGGTAAATTTGGCACATACACACATACACACATACACACACACATACATACATACAGACATTTTTTAAAATTACAATTTTTCGACGTTTTAGAACATTCTGAACACATTCAGAAAAACAAATAAAAAAAAATTTTTTACGAAAACAAAGCTTCCTCTATGAGGAAGCAATATAGGGGAGACCGGGGCTAAAACGTCAACGGGGTTGAACCGTCAAATCAAATATCTCGGAACCTGTATATTGTGCGAACTCGCTATTAACATTGTAAACGCTGCTTATGGTACCCATGTGACCAACGGAGTTTCGGCAGGTTACCGGCCGTGTTATGATTTTTACGAGGGCAAACGTGTTTTTGTGGTGAAAAGTGAAATTTTCTGCGCGTGGAAATTTTGTAATATCTGCAATAATATTTGCTCTCCAAATCTCGAGGTACGTGATTATAAATGCATGCTGATTATAAAGAGTAATGCATGCTGAACACGAATCCAGTGTAGATGTCTATAGTCCAGTCAAATTAGATCAAAATATAGCGAATAGAAAAAATAACCGGTAAAAAGCTATAAATTGGTGGAGACCTTTATCTCGTCATACTATTGAACATACTAAAAGTCCGGACCTCTATCTGCAGGGCTCGATCCGCCATCTTGAAAAAAGGTGCTCCAATTCAGTTTTTCCCTCATATCTCGGTAATCGTTAATCCTATCGTAATGAAGGTTATTATAAAAAATAAAGCTTATTAAATTCTCTATAAAAAAGGTTCAATACATTTTTTTCATACCTTTAATAGTTTTTCTGTAATACACTGTTGAATATATGGATATTTGTATTTTGTCTCACGCTGTCATAAAAATCAAACTCTCGGTGTAGAATTTGTAAGAAAAAATATAAATAGACAAAAAATATCAAATGTGTGCGTGATATTTCTCGTACACATGAAAATTTGGCAACTCTTACCATTTAAAATTGTTGTACACGACTAGTACTCGGGGTAGCGTCGTCTACAAGATTCTTCTGAGCCGTTTCCTGAGGTTGTAAATCTGCAGGGCTATGATCATCACCTCGATCTTCAACATCGATTACGAAGAAATTGTTCTCGTCAAGCTTTCAATGCTTGACAGCTGAAGCTTCCAATAATTGTACCTCATTATATGATGCGCTGAAGTTCAAGCTAGATAGTAACGTCACTAGATTTTTAGAGCCAAATTTCCGGTATAAAAAAGCAGCAACGCTAATTAAAAGTGGTGACAAGAAAGATCTTGGCCTGGTCGCCAACATAATAGCGTCACTGCAGCTACAGCCATAATTCGAGAAGATATTCGCTCACAAATCAACGACACGTCTGCATATCCTTCAAGCGATAATTTTTTGACAGATGTAAAAGACTACATACCGAAATCCCTCAATATTTTTCTGGAAAACGTTATAGCTAAAGGAAGAAAATGCCCATTGCAGCAGCTCGAACAAAAATGCATTTCAATAGCGCACGCTATTATGTTGGCGACCAGGCCAAGATCTTTCTTGTCACCACTTTTAATCAGCGTTGCTGCTTTTTTATACCGGAAATTTGGCTCTAAAAATCTAGTGACGTTACTATCTAGCTTGGGCCTCAGCGCATCATATAATGAGGTACAATTATTGGAAGCTTCAGCTGTCAAGCATTGGAAGCTTGACGAAAACGATTTCTTCATAATCGATGTTGAAGATCGAGATGATGATCATAGCCCTGCAGATTTACAACCTCAGGAAACGGCTCAGAAGAATCTTGTAGACGACGCTACCCCGAGTACTAGTCGTGTACAACAATTTTAAATGGTAAGAGTTGCCAAATTTTCATATGTACGAGAAATATCACGCACACATTTGATATTTTTTATCTATTTATATTTTTCTTACAAATTCTACACCGAGAGTCTGATTTTTATGACAGCGTGAGACAAAATACAAATATCCATATATTCAACAGTGTATTACAAAAAAACTATTAAAGGTATGAAAAAATGTATTGAACCTTTTTTATAGAGAATTTAATAAGCTTCATTTTTTATAATAACCTTCATTACGATAGGATCAACGATTACCGAGATATGAAGGAAAAACTGAATTGAAGCACGTTTTTTTCAAGATGGCGGATCGAGCCCTGCAGATAGAGGTCCGGACTTTTAGTATGTTCAATAGTATGCCGAGATAAAGGTCTCCACCAATTTATAGCTTTTTACCGGTTATTTTTTTTATTTTTGCTAATTTGACTGGACTACTAATATTTCATGGGCGATCAAACCTGAAACTGATTTACCCCGGGGGGGGGGTGACGGTTAAACCCCGGCATTTTTGAGATTTCAATTTTTCCACCGTTGTCGTTTTTGCTCTATACCGGTTAAACAAAGCGACGTAGATAAAAATTTCCTGTATAAATTTTGTAGCTAAGTGTTCACTCTTTACAGTGGTATACCACATTTAACTAAAATTATTTATTTTGTTGTTAAAAATCGGCACCGAAAAAAAACTGACGGTTTAACCCCGGTCTCCCCTATTAAAGAAAACTATCCTCAAATTGGTCAGAAAAATCAAGATTCGTTATAAAATACGTAAATAATTTTAAGAATACGTACACTGAGAGACCCAATTAGTTGATAGAACTCAATAATTGATAGAACTCATAGAACATAAATTTTTTTAATTAAAGTAATTTAAATCGACCATGACTGGCAATATATAACGTCTTTCCGATACGAACATAGAAACCGTGAGCCAACTTGGTTTGTCGGATTCACACAGCACTTTTTCGGATAAAATATTACCACGGCCCCAGTGGTCGAATTGGCACGACACCCGCACGGTATACGGGAGGTTCCAGGTTCAAACCCTGGCTGGGGTAATATTTTTTCGCAATAAAAATTTAAACTATTTAATTTAGAAATTACATCAACTGACCAAAACCCATGGTCAAAATTAATAATGTCTCGATGATGATCCGAAAAAGTGCTGTGTGAATCCGACAAACCAAGTTGGCTCACAGTTTCTATGTTCGTATCGGAAAGACGTTATATATTGCCAGTCATGGTCGATTTAAATTACTTTAATTGTTATTCTATACTGGCGAAAGAAATTTATTATTCTGTTTATAAATTTTTTTGTTGGCGAGTTTCGTTCCGTTAAATTAAATCAATTAATTTCTGCAAATAATTAGGTTGTTTAGAGAAACCAACTTCTTTTGTTGAAAGTATTTTGTTCCCTTAACAAATATTATTTAAATTCGTGTTGTCCGAAACAAAAATTATTGTTGTAGTTGCGATTCGCAGTTAATTCGTAGCCCAACAAATTATTTTTCTTCGTACAACACAATTTACTTTGTTCGTTCAAACAAATAGTCCCCCACTCGGAGAAAAAAGTCGTACCAGCAACTAGAAATTTGTGGACAAATAGCGCCTCAACTATGTATCATAAAGTTGTAATAACAACAATAAATAAGTTATATAAACTAAAAAAAAATGGTAATTTGTAGTAAATCGTTGGATAAACTACAAAAAAATAGTCGCATTAACGAAAAATATATTGTGTATGCAAAAAGTATGTTGTAGTAACATGAATAATATTATTGTAGTGATATCAACTAGTTTTTTAAATATAAAGGAAACATAATTTTTGTAGTAAAGGGAACATAATTTTTAGAGTTGTCTAAACAATATTTTTTTATTCGTTAAACTAAAAGACTTAAAAGTAAACATTAAGTAAAAAAACACTACATGAAAAATTAGAATTTTAACCTAAAAAAGAATTATCATACAGATTTATAATTGAAAATTGAATAATATATATGTCCTTATATGATACTTACAATATTTTTATTTGTTACTCAAGAGAAATATAATATTGTAAGTATCATATAAGGACATATACATTATTCAATTTTCAATTATAAATTTTTATGATATAATTCTTTTTTAGGTTAAAACATATCTGCAGTACACAACACCCTTGCCACAAGTTTCACAGTAGCTAATTCACGGCGTGCTATCAGTTTATCTAAATTTTTCTTTCGAGACAAGTCTGAATACGTTCTCAAGAGATGCACAGGAGAAGAATACGTTAAAAACAATAGAAAATAGAAGCTGAACCCCACCCATATCAATTTATTGCGTATGGATCACTACACACAACTGACACAACCTCGGACACAACAATCCTCGAATCCTCGAGACAAACAAAATACGACAGTATAAAGGTGCGTCCACATTATCGAGCCGTACCTCGATCGCGGGCCGAGCATGCGTCCACGTTATCGAGCCGAATCTCAATCGCGCACATGTGAAGAAGTTTGGCTTCTGGAAGTATGCTTTACTTCAAAAAAATATTTGCTTAAACTGAAAAAATGTTATTGTCACATCTATTTGTATGGAGTCTATATAACTGTGTAATTATAGTTGAGGCGCTATTTCACTATCAACCAATAGTTGACAAATGTTGTTTCTGTGACTATATTTTTATAGTATTCAGTACTACTTTAGTTCCTATTACTTTGTAAAACTAGTTGCAAGTACTTAAATTTCAGAGTTGTCAAATTATAGTTGCCACAACTATTTCGTTTTCTCTCAGTGCCGTATTTGGTTGTAGTCGAATTGGATATTTTGTTCTTTGAACAAAATATTTGGTTCCACATACATATTCTTGCAATAAAATTATTTTGTTCTTCCAACAAAAGTATTTGTTTACTCGTATAGAAACAAATAACTTATGTTGTGTCAACCAAAATTTGGTTATTCCAACCAAATGGGTTTCTCAGTGTAAAATTTAAATTTAAAGAAATAGCTTGTTTATAAACAATTAAATGCGGAACGTTGCTTTGCAGCTACAAGAAAACAATGCAACTTGAGAAATCCAAAACCGATATTAAATTCTTGAAGTATCTGAAGATATTTAATTCTCGGAACGTTAGGGGGAGGCATTTTTCTTCCGGGAACAGTCAGGAAGAATATCCAGGAAATGTACGTGATTATTGATCGTGTCCGAGAGTGGTGCTCGTGTACAAAACTTTTTCGCAAAAAAAAGTTCTTGACTGTTATAAAAAATCTAGAAAGATGAAGTATGCAAAAAGGAAGAAATAAGTTACGATTTAAAAAATCACATCGGAAACTTACTTGGCTAACTTATTATTTTTCGTACTCCACTGTTGCGGTGTGTGTGTGTGTGTGTGTGTGTGTGTGTGTGTTCGTGGGCGTGGATCTAAGATCAAGCGGTACGGTAGTACCGTACATAAAAAATGTGAACTATATGTTCACTATATTACACGGCTATATTCATGCCGTCACGACGTAGTATTACTAACAAGGGAACGTTTGAAACTATCCCTCATCTATTTTGATGGGCAAAAAATGTATTAGAAAAAGGTTACGGTATTAAGTGATATCTGTAATCGTCTATTTAGATTTTTTAATGTCATATTTTTGCAAAAATAACATTGAAGGGTGGGGGTATGTTAAAAAATATAACATTAAAAAAATCTAAATACACGATTACAAAGATTACTTAATACAGTAACCTTTTTTGTCTAAAACATTTTTTCATATACCTCATGGTTTCAGAGATATTCACTCGTAATCAAATACATAGAATTTCTTTTGAGGGGTTGTTTCAATCCCTAAACATGCTTTGAAGCCGATAAAAAAACGTGTTTGTTATTTTTCTACTCTACAAATCTAAAGCCCATTAAACTCGGTTCCCAGAGACAGTTCCAAACGTTCCCTTGTTTATTTGAAATTTTTCACGTCAATCAAGCTTTCAATTAAGATATCTCAGAAATTAAAGGTATAATAAAAAATGTACCATTTTTCTTATATAATGTTTATTTACGCAATTACTTTTATTTATGCGTGCGTAAATTGTGACTAGTTTGATTAAGATCGGTGCAATCAATCTCGAGATTTCGAAATTTTAACAGCAAAAAAATCACTTTTTTGTTAAGCGAGTTCAGATTTCAGTCACACGCACACGAAAGCGAGTTTATTCCTCAAGCTGCAAGCTGCATTCGCAACTCTCACATACGTGCATATTTGGATGTATGTATGTGATATATGTGAACTCAAGCACGCATACATTTTCCTGTACGTCTTTCAGCGGTCTCACAACTGCATTAAAGCGCATATTTGAATGAATGTGCGATGCACATACGTGTAGGTACGTAATAAGCATGTACACATTGTTCTTTTAACGCGTTCATGGATGACAATACGCTATGCAAGTAGCTTGGACAGCGCCGCTCAACGGCCACTTTCCGAAACTCTAGGAGTATTAATAAAATCCGAAAATGAATAATGTTCCAAGTATTTCTCAATGTGCCTTTTCACGTTGACGCTCGACGCTCATTTTCAGCAAGCAAAAATCTTCAGAAATAATATCTTTTATTTCTATATTATATTCATAAAATATTATTACTTGAAGATATTAGGGGAGACCGGGGCTCGTTGGCACAAGAGGCAAGTTGGCAATGCGTTCCGTTTATGTATTTATAGCAAAAAAAACAATGGAAAAGTTATCACAAAATATCTCTTATATGACATAGATACTTTTCCCAAAGTTTTATCTTAATCAAACAAGTATTACAATAGAAAAAGAGAAAACTCTGATTCAAGAGGTGGCAATCGAGCGTTTCAAAATATCGTATTAATGTTCTTCAGCTTAAGAAGTAAATCAAAGTGACGTATCATTAGTTGAAAGAAAAGTTTCTGTTACTGTACGACATACGTTATTTTGACTAACAACAGTAATTTATTGTAATAAATGACTGAAATAAAACGTATGTAGGGATGGGGTATGTTGGCTCATATCAAGACACGCTTAGCTTGACTTGTTGTTGCCGCGCGCGTGAGACCTGTTTAAGCATGTGATTTGCTACCTACAATGCTGATAGAAGCTAGATATATATTTATATTTATATTTTTATAACAATTAAAGTAATTTAAATCGACCTGACTGGCAATATATATAACGTCTTTTTCGATATAAACATTGAAAAACTGTGAGCCAACTTGGTTTGTCGGATTCACACAGAACTTTTTTCGGATCAATCATCGAGACATTATTAATTTCGACCATGGGTTTTGGTCAGTTGATGTAATTTCTAAATTAAATAGTTTAAAATTTTTATTGCGAAAAAATATTACCCCAGCCAGGGTTTGAACCTGGAACCTTCCGTATACCGTGCGGGTGTCGTGCCAATTCGACCACTGGGGCTGTGGTAATATTTATCGCAATAACAAACTATAAGATGGAGCACCGATTACTAGGTCGACGGTGTATAATAAACAGAATGATAAATTTCTTTCGCCAGTACATAGAATAACAATTAAAGTAATTTAAATCGACCTGACTGGCAATATATATAACGTCTTTTTCGATATGAACATTGAAAAACTGTGAGCCAACTTGGTCAATCTTATAGTTTGTTATTGCGATAAATATTACCACAGCCCCAGTGGTCGAATTGACACGACACCCGCACGGTATACGGGAGGTTCCAGGTTCAAACCCTGGCTGGGGTAATATTTTTTCGCAATAAAAATTTTAAACTATTTAATTTAGAAATTACATCAACTGACCAAAACCCATGGTCGAAATTAATAATGTCTCGATGATTGATCCGAAAAAAGTTCTGTGTGAATCCGACAAACCAAGTTGGCTCACAGTTTTTCAATGTTCATATCGAAAAAGACGTTATATATATTGCCAGTCAGGTCGATTTAAATTACTTTAATTGTTATTCTATGTACTGGCAAAAGAAATTTATCATTCTGTTTATTATATTTTTATGTTGAAGAAAGCTACATCTAAAATAGTTTACAATTGTTTTTCTGCAACAGCATTTTGCTATTCGATCATTACAAAATAACTTAAAAAGATACAATCTTTATTAAGAAGTACGTATCTGTTACTCGTTTTGTGTTTCTATTACGTTTTCATTAATTTAACATGGACTTTTGTCGCATAGTCAACTTACCCTACTATCGGGGCAAGTTGACTACAATGCAGCATGTTCGTATTTCACTTATTACAAAGAAACTATACAGTATACAGGAGCGTTCCTGGCATGAAAATGTAGAGAAAGGTTCTCTCTATCATATTAGTACTGTTTAATCATGATAATTAGTTGTTTGAAAACTCAAAATGCCGAAATTGTGAAAACAGTGCCAACGAGCTCCGGTCTCCCCTACTTGAAAATAATTAATATTTTACGCATTTCGAAATCTATGTTTGATTGTACTGGAACGATTAAGGGGATCCTGGAGTGACGGCAATTAACGATATTTATAGATGTACGATTTTCTTCGAATTGGCTTTGCAGATTTGAAATCCCATTAACACGTTACAGAATTCGAACCAAAGTACGTACAGAATAGATGGATGGAGTGGTAAATTGAAGATTAAAAACTTAAAAGAATTTAAAAAATTATATTTGATACTACTTGGTGTAGTAACCTTTTGTACCTAGAGCTGTCATGGAAACTTCGTTTAATATACGAATTATATAGCTTACGTGTAGGTACAAATCGAAAGTACCCCACCAATCGGACTAGATCAAAGAACAACGTTGAATCCTTCACAGTAAAAAATAAAACGTAATTTTAACCTTTTTTACATGTCCCAGAAAGTCCACTCTAAATTTTAAGTTAAAATGACTCATTCATCGTGTGTTACTTGTTGACAAATTAGAAATGTTAATTAATTCACATTATACTTTACATTTATATTTGTTCTGTTGACTTTATTTTTCAAGTTAGGGGAGACCGGGGCGAAGTCGTCACTATTTTTTCGGTGCCGATTTTTAACAACAAAACAAATAATTTTAGTAAAATGTGGTATACCGTCGTAAAGAGTGAACCCTTGGCTACAAAATTTATACGGACATTTTTGGTCTACGTCGCTTTGTTCAACTGGTAGAGTGAAAACAACAAAAATGCAAAAATTGAAATGTCAAAATTGCCGGGGCGGAGTCGTCACTCCATTCTCGGACTGAATTTTAAATGAAAATTCATAATTCCGATCATGAAAAATGATAGGATACATTTTAGTAATTATTTTTTAATAGAAAAATGGAAACATTAATTAAAAACACGATGGAGGAAAATAATTACAAGAAAAGCGCACACACTTATGTGCCCTATGCTCGCACGTTTCTCGTCAGCTCTATTCTGTCATCTCTGAGCACACGCAGCACATATTATCCAAGTCATCGCCGGAATCCGACCACTGCTGCTTCTTTGACTTTGATTTTCGCCGGAAGCCTCCATGATATGGCTTGGTGACGACTTCGCCTCGAACACAAGTTTCAAGTTTGGTCGCTCATAAAATATTAGAAATCAATGAAAATAAAAAACTTCACTGGATTCGTGTTCAGCATGCATTACTCTTTAGAATCACTTACTTTGAGATTCGGAGACACAATACTATTTAAGATATTACAAATTTTTGACGCACAAAAAATTTTACTTTTGACTTCCGAAAACACGTTTGCCTCGATAAGAATCACAACATGGCACATAACCTCACTAAACTCCGTTGGTCACTTGGGCACCATAAGCCGCGTCTACAGTATTAATAGTGAGTTCACACAACATACAGATTTCGAGATAATTGCAATGACGACTCCGCCCCGGTCTCCCCTACTTCTTTCAAAAATTCTTTATCCCTATTGATTACTATATGAATGTAATCGATTTGAATAAACCCAAAAATGACACAAAGCTAGTTACTCCGAGGACATACATAGGCCGGTATTCATAGTCCGTTCTTATTTCATGACCGTCTTAAGTAATGTCTTAAGATGCTAATACAGTCACTTTATTGGCTGGATGGAGTCTTGAGACTGCCTTTGACCAGACTTAAGACGATCTTAAATATAAAATCCGACTATGAATACTAGCCATAGACACTTGGACGTGGGTAAAATATTTATCTTTTTTTTTAGTTACAATTTTTCCGTCGCTATTAAATTTTAAATAAGGGATTCGAATTTCTTTGAGTTGTATAATCTACAATTTTAATCTCCTTGCAGCTACTAGGGCACTTAATTTCTAATAATTAAATATTCTTACCTTTAATTATAATATCGTCTGGACTACAAGCAAAATATAGTTGCTGAAATTACTAAACCTACTTCGTAAACTTTTAATTTAGTTTGACTTTTAAAACAAGACCTAGCAAAATGGCTTTTATTTGTAGACCATAGCTCATGTTATCAGTTAAAGTGCATCGATACTTATTATTTTGAAATTGTTTAGCCAAATCTTGAAAGTTATTCTGTCTCGTCTTACGATGTACTCTATTACTGCATGTCTACCGTATCTCTCAATATGCCAAATAGTGGTTTGTGATTGTCCAACTGAATTGATGAATATTTCTGTCCACTTCAATTTATCCATTAACTGCAGTAATAAGTGAACAAAGGGCATCATATTTAGAAGACCATTCCATGATCTTTAATTTAATTTTTGAATAACATGAAGCAATTTCGTATAGATGATATGTTTGTAAATCCTTCCATGATAGTAATTCAAATAATTTCTCAAGAATACTTCTAAGTGTTGTAAGTTGTAATATTTCTTCTCCAGATGTTTTCACGTATTTCTCGTTCTGTTGAACATTTCTTTCCAGCCCTAAACATTTCAGCCATTGAACAATTCAAATGTAAATGCTCTTCTGATACATCCTTTATATCATGTATTTTAAAATTTTTATTGTTTGATGAATTTTCAATAATTCTTCCTTTCTATTCGAAAAGTTCTACAATCCGCCGACCTTTTGCATATTTATTTAATTGTTCATTGAACGGTTATTGAACAGTCTATTCCAAATCATTGGTAAGTCTGTTTTTGATAATATATTTTCTATATTTATATATAAGTATACAAACAGAAGCTGCATGTTTGCAGAATCCTTTTCCTCCTTTGCAACTGTATCGTTTATTATTTGATCTAAATTCAACTAAATAGTATTTAAACAAAAATTACATGAAAATACACATCAAAATAAATCTTAACAAAAATTGATTAAAACTGAATAAGTAACATTTACTTCGCCAGTCAATAATTAACCTAATTAGCAGTAAAGACTTTAATCGACCTTACTGGCAATGATTATAATCGTCATGACAATACGACCATTAGTTTTGGTCAAATTAATCGTCAAAACTTTCCCCCATGGATTTTGATCCTTCTAAATTGATGTAATTTTGATGCTTATATTATAAGCATCTTATTAAAATAATAATTTATATTGCGGAAAAATTTTTTAATTTTTTAAGGTCATGTTTAATTAGTCAAGTTTTGTTAATACTGTATTCAAGTGCTGTGTACATCAGAATTATTTTCCAGATTATTTATCGAGTATATTTATCTTATCTCTATTGTTTATAAAAGAAGTATATAAAAAGTAGACCCAAATGAGAAACTCATCGCAGCTCGACGAAATTTGGCAGGAACGTTCATATCAGCTTTAAAATGATGCCGGAGAAAGAATTTTCGTTGACATTCGTCTAGAATAAAAGTGGTGAAACGCGAAAAAAGAATCGCAAGAAAGGATAAATGTGATTGTGAACAGCACCAGCGTGAAAAGGTAAAAAAATCAACTTTTCGGCAACAATAATAAAGTGGGGGCATTCGCCATATATACAGAGTGTCCCATTTTAAATGATCCAGACAACTATCTCGAAAAATATGGAAGATATGGAAAAACGTTTTAGAGAAAAGTTGTAGGATATCAAGGAGAACAAATAATGGTAAAACCATTTTTTTAAAAAGGCATGTAGTTGCATATTGGAAATTACATTATTTTTTTGCAAAGCAACAATGTGTTTTTTTTACACCGATTGATTCATCTTATTATTCTGTACATAAAAGTATTAAGGTACAGTTACCAAAAAATGAATAGTTTACGATATATTTTATTATACTTTAGGTATGTCAAAATGTGCCAGAATAAAATATGAAATATCTCATAAACTATTAATTTTTTTATAACTCTACCTTAATACTTTTATATGTAGAATAATTAGAAGAATCATATTATATAAAAATGACGATGACCGTGGTTGCTCTAACTTCCGCCAATTTTGAGATATCGGGCTATTTATAATTCTATTATATTCTTCAGTCTTTTCTATCTCTATTTCATATATAATTCTTTAAGATTTGGTTGATTAGACTCAGTTTTATACACGATCAAAGGTCCATATGCAAAGTCCATATATGTATGGACCATGTAGCCTGAACTCCCAAAGTCAACATCGATTTGACATTGCATGGATTGTAAAACCCCACTTGTGTTACTAAGCTGACCCTCTATCAATTCATAAAAAGGTTAAATTTAAAATTTAAATAAGTGTGCAGATTAGAAACTTGCACATTGCTTCCTCATCATTACAGATCGTTACCATTGCTCTTATTTTATTTTGCTCATAAAGCTTCCTCTATGAGGACGCCAAACTAATAAATACTAATAATTATGCATCAAATAAAATACAAGCTTCCTCATAAGAGGAGCTTTATGGGAGAAATAAAATAGGAGCAATGGTATAGTGATCTGTAATAATGAAGAAGCAATGTGCAAGTTTCTAATTTTCACACTTTTTCGTTTTTTGCTTCCCCCCCCCCCCCCGGGGGTTTCTCTTAAAACTATTCGTAATATACAACAATTTATTATATCATATATTTCTTCGTACATTAGAAACATGAAAACTATTAAATAGTTTTTGTCTTTTTAATACATTTTTTTCTAAAAAGGTTTAATTAAATCTCTTGGAATCCATTCTTATTATTACAACCATTCTGACCAATTTTTTTTTTACTTTATAGGAGTATGCAAACGCGCGTATGCATAACTGCAGATTTTCATTTTGTTCTTATAGATTTCTTTTGTTTCAAATATATATTATTGAATAGTCAGAATGGTTGTATTAACAATTAACACATTAATTTACGTTTGTAAAGTTAAATTAAAATTTTATTAAAATACAAATTGACTTAAAAGACTTTTAAAGAGATACAATTTTGATATTTATCTTCTTGAAAAATTGTGAAGTTTAATTTGATATAAAATTTTTATTCCAAACTATAAATTGCCAAAAATTATAAATACTTTAGCAACAAAAATCAAAGAAACATATAGCCAAAATGATATTTCTGATAGTTCTGCAATATCTTTGATCCTTAGAACATCTTTGATTGTCATCTTTTAGTAAACATTTGATTACACTGTTCAACAAAAAGTGATTTTTTTTCAAGCACAAAAATGAGAATACTTGTAATTTTTGGGCGCTGACGCACAATACCATTTAGCAAATTGTCCTATTACATCACAATTTTGAGAAATTTGCGATTAAAGTAAAGCAACAGGGCTATTTTTGTATATGTTAGCATATTATACTACGATATGTGACGTGTTGAAGAAATTTTATTGCAATCAAAATTAAATATATTACTAGGACTTTCACCCCTTAAAAAGTTTGTTGTGGTGATTATAGTATAGTTAAAAAGAACATATTTATGATTAACGTAAGGTTTATTGTGAATTACATAAACTATAAACGATCTACCAAATATTTTTTTAATTAATAAATAAATAAAAACTATAGGAAACGATTACCTTTGTCCTTGTACAATTTTTGTATTAAGTATTTTTGATTAGAAATTTTTTTCTATCTTTCAAATATTTGTTAGTTTTCTAAAAAGATAATTTTTGTTAAAGGATAACATATTTTGATTTTATTTGTATTATTAGCTTATAATTTCATAAAAACAGGTGATGGCTTTTTTAAAGGCATGTTGTGTTAAAAGAGCCAAATTCTCTATTTAAAAAAAAGGTGATTAAAATCTGTTAATGACTTTTTTTAATTCATATTATAGATAAATAAGTACACTTAAGTTAGAAAGCGGTTTTATTTCATTAACGCCAGATTAAATATTTTTTTCATATTTTAAAAAATATAGGTACTGGCTCTTTCATGCTCACTCTCCCTTAATATTTGTTTGACATTAGGTGTAGACGTCAAGATTATATAAAAGTCATTTTAATTTTTTTAAATAGAAACCTCTATATTTTATTGTACCATCTTTTTCTACTAATTAATTTCAAATACTTTTGTCTGAAACACTTTTTTATTTGCCAAATATTTTTTAAGATATTCAAGGAGAACATGGTAACTTTTGTAAATAGATATTTAGCTTACAATATCTCTATTTAGTTCACGATAATTATTTGTCGGAGGAAAAAGAGGTACAGAACTTTTTGACTTAACATGGTCTCAAGAATATGCTGTTGTAATAATACCCCAACTTTTGTAAACACTTGTGTTTACATGACAGCTCCAAAGAGATTTCAAGGTCAACAAGTTAAAATGAGACTTCGTCATATTTTTGAGACCAAATCAAGTCAAAAAGTCCTGTACCATTTTTTCCTCCGATAAACAATTATCGAGATATCATAAGCTAAATATTGAAAAAGTTATCAAGTTTTCCTTGAATATCTTAAAAAATATTAGACAAATAAAAAATATTTCAAACAAAAGTTCTTCAAATTAGTTAGTAGAAAAAGATGGTACAATAAAAAATAAGAACAAAAATGAATTTTGCTCGACCTAACTGGCAAAATTTATTAAAAAATAAGAGTTTTCATTTAAAAAATTGAAAGTGACTTTTACACGATCTTGACGGTTGCACTCAAGATCAAACAAATATTACTATGTTATGTGCCACTTGGAACCCTTCAACTTTTATCTGATATGCAAAATTTTTTTGTGTGATGCGTACTTTCAGACATAACAGTTTGTAACACCGTTAATGATTCATCCCATATATGTTCCTGCTGATAACATATATTAACACAATATATAAGAACAATGAGAATTTCATATAGAATTATGAGCAAGGACGTAGCGGTCTTCTTCCAATTTTTTTTGTCTCTCTTATTCTTCAGTTATCAGCGTCTAAAGTCTTCAGCACCACTACGCTAAGTAGAAACATGCTAATTACTTGAATTTTTCAAATCCCTCATTGTTTGATCAGGAAAGAACATGCAATATGTTTGTGAAAGGATCACTCTGATCTAGTATTATTATTTTGTACTTAAACTATACCTTTATATTTAAATATTATATATATTATTCTTATTAATCAGTGTTGTCACACTAATTATTCGTATCTATATCGCAAGTATACATCTATTGACGTAATATAAGTTTTTAGCAAAGATATTTACATCCAGTTTCAATAATGTAATTAGTGCAATTATATAATGATTTCTTCAATACTGATCTTCTCGTTCAAAGTACATTCATACTGAGTATTCGTGGAAATAATAAGATTAATAAGAATCATGAAACATTATCCCCTATGGACAATGCAAATCCATTTAGGCCCCACTCTAAATGTTAAATTTAATTCAATTGTCCTCATTCATATATTAAAGGTATTAAAGGTATAAATTAACTTAAATTTGTATTAAAATCGCTAGACGAGCAAAGAAATAACACCTATTAAGTTATCCCCTTCACTAGCGCTAAATAAATTCTAACATATTACAAAATTAGGTGCTAATTAGATGCTAATTGAATGTAAGTATTCAAAGCATTTAGAAGAAAAAAAAAGGAGTAGTAATAATCGACGCTGACTGGGAATATAGAAATTTTATTATCTCACGACGTTTCGACCGTCACTTTCGGTCCTTATCAAGTGTTCTATCTCTTACAAACAGTTCAGCCCTGGCATTGTGCCAACAATCCAAAAGTCAAGAACTAAAATTATATAAAAAATATATATATATATAAAAAGAAAAGTATAAAATATAAATTGACAAATTTAAATAACTTACAAGTTTGCGCGTCATATGTAAAAGACGTAGTATGTGTGGGAAAAGCATGTCAGCAGCCCACGGGTGACAAAGGCACACTGATCACGATCGACGTTAAATGTTCTTTATTATTATATCATATGCCCCGGTCAAATTATCCGTGTCTTTCTGTAGGTTGATTGTGTTGTTATTTTGTTTTATGAAAAACATTTCTGCGATCTCGCGTTTTCTAACTTGTTTTTCGCAATGTAATATCTCAGTTTTAAGGTGTGATTTCACGATGACGCTCGACGCTGGATTCGAGCGTCAAAAAGCTAAACTGTGTTTAGCTTTGACACTCGACGCTCATTTCAGCCAATCCAGTGGTTAGGTTATATTTCGCGTCCCTCTGAATCTATCACGTGACCAGATTTGACGCTCGAATCCAGCGTCGAGCGTCATCGTGAAATCGCACCTTTATGCCATTCGAATTCGTGATCAAAAGAGGTACGATGCTTACTAACGACGGAATGGTTGCTGACATGTTTCTTGATATCTGCTCTATGCTCTTTAATGCGTGTTTCGAGATGTCTTTTGGTTTGGCCAATGTACGTGGCATCGCAATTTCCGCAATTGATTTTATAAATTAAGTTAGTCTACTTGAAACAATCTAGTCTATCTTTCCCCCTCCTTATGACGCAATCGAGGGACTTAGGAACTGTATAAAGAACATGAAGACCGTGATCATTAAAGATACGCAAAAGTCTCTCGCTGAGACCTTTAATGTAGGGAACTGTTATACAATTTTCCGGTATACGTCGTAATTCACTGGCGAAGAAAAGGTTTCTTTATTTAGAAGAAAATTAGATATATAATGGAGGAAGAGCTGATTTAACAAGTTGGTTCTCCCTATATGTAAAAATAAATATCCAATATATGTGAATTTAAAAAAACAAACAGAATTAGAAGCTAATTAAGTGATCTAAAAAACAACCAAGATATATCAAAAATATTACTACAGTATTTTTTAAATATTGTTATATCATCAAAATCAACAAACCTGACCCCTATACGTGATAGTTCATAGTAAAATATTATCTCAAAATCTCGGGTGGGGGAGCTTATTGGGGCACAGTGCCAGTAGCTCAAGGGGCACAGTAGATCATTGGTTATAACTACGCGACTATTAGGGCCAAAGCACATATGACAGGCGTAGTCGTGGACGTAAGTAACGCACAAGCTTTGGCGTATCCTGATCTGTCAGGTCGGGGACTACGACCGTCGTATATCGCTACGCCATGTTATGTGCTTTGGCCCTTAGTTTTAGAAACTCGCTCTGTAAGCACGTAGGTTATGGTTTGTGTCACTACATGTTAAACTAGTGACCGATACGCCACCGATGGGTGTATACGTGTGACAGAGGTCCTGTAGTAAAGTAAATAGGAAATTTTTTTCCGATATTGTATTTGTTTTGTACTTTTGTATTATTTTTGTGTGAATTCTAATGTAGTTTAGCATTTTTAGTGTCTTTACAGATTTGTTTACAAGTGTGTGTACGTGAATTCACTAGATGTTTCATACATTTTTGTATTTTTATTTATAAGTTCTATAGGTACTAATGGAGCATATTAGATCAACGGTCGGTGGGGCTCAGTGAATCACAATCCACTGTGAACCAATGTGACCCGCACATTTTTTTATAGATTTTGGATTAAGATTAATGCTTTCTTTTACTTTTTAGGACAAAGATGCCGCGAAACAGAGTCAAAAAGACATAGGATTAACTAGTTTAGGATTAAAACATATACAAGAGAGATGTTTCTCTTAGAATTTACCTTGAAAATCATGGTAGTTGTGGGACAACATGTACTACGAAAAATTTTATGCTAGCTATTCTGATTAATATCTACCATAATAAAAAATATTAATATCTATTACATTAAAATATAAAATATGTTTGATTAATTTTTAAACTATAGGTATCTAGGAAATTTCAATAATTTTTCAAAAATTACCAATCTGCTTGGTAATTTTTATCACGTTATTTGTAAAATGTCTTGTATATTTCAAAAATTCCTTAGTTGCCAAGTTGTCTCAAGTTTGTAGTGATTTTAACGGCAAAATATAACGAAAAATTCTCTCTGTGTAGTATTAACTAATTTAGGATTAACATAGGATTAACCAGTTTAGGATTAACCAGTTTAGGATTAACCAGTTTAGGATTAACCAGTTTAGGATTAACTAGTTTTTTAAATTAGATATATTTATCTTCATTTATTTAAAATCCCATGATTAACTGTATCCTGTAATGATTTATTGTGATCCATGCTCCGAACCACTGTGACTCATGTCGGGGGTACAGTGGTTCAATTGACATAGTTTCGAAAAAATATATACAGTAAAAAATAGTCTAGTAATATTTATTTTTCAACTCTAAAATATATTACTTTAGACAATGACTATTAAAAAAAAAGTAATTGTAAATGCCAAAAATTATGGAGATATGTTCACTGAAAAAAAAGTGAGCCACTGTGCCCCACGCTCTCCTACTCGCAACTCGTCTATTCGTGTAAAGATACGCGGGGCGGTCTCGCGTTCCGCGTGTACTTAGCGCGAGACACTACCGTGTCTCTTAGGCTGTGTTCGGAATCATTACTCGTTGGTATGTTTCATTGATTTCAACGAAGAAGTAGTGGGGGTACCGTGTACTCTCGTGTGTCCAACGTTTCCGAACGGTAGCATTTTATTATCTTATGGCGATGCGGCGTGCACGTGGAAAATTCGTTGAGGTTAAATGTAAGTACAAAATAGTAAGTACAAAAATGAAAGAACTGTTAGGACACATATTACGGAAGTTTTTGGAATGGATTCCGATTAGAATTGTTTAATTATTTCTTAGACTCATTGTCTTTTTTAGGAAAAATTCCGATCAAAATTCATTCCAAAAAGTTCTAAAATACGTGCCTATAGTTCTCTAATCTCCGTGGTTGCAAGACAGTTAGTCAGTCCACAATAAAAACGGATTTTTTATTTATAATTTAGATATGATGGTTGTAGGTATGCTTGCCAAGTTTTAGGATTATTTAGACAGTAGGGAAAAAGGTATGCATCTAATATTTTCAGATACACAACTACATTATCCATTCTACTTACAGACAACTATTTTTTCTATTGTGAATATAATTTATAATGTAATAATTTATAATTTATTATTATTTTTTAAAATATTTTCTTTCTTATTGCTTTTTTTACCAGATACTTTGTGTAAACATAGACGAGCAAAGTAACGATGATGAATATGATCGATGGAATCAGAAGGCAAATGTATTGGAAGCATGGATCCGTAGCCGAAGAGATTTAAGACATGTTACAAAAATTCAAAAATATGTCACCACAATATAATACGTAATGACTACTCAATGGCACACCAGTGAGTGTTTCCGAACGCAAGCTTGATCTGCTTTATTTTTAAAATACTCATCTGTTAACATAATTAATATCTAGATATCAAACTGTTAAATTAGATACTCATCCCATTTTGCAGAAATTAGAACTTAAACATAGGTTGCGCGACCAGTTTTTAAGAATAAAATCGTGCTAAAAAATTAAGTATTCCTACATATTTAGTGCTAAAATATTCGATTTTTAACTGCTAACGATTTTACTGTTGTTATTTTTTATAGTTATACAAGTGTGTTATTTTAATTGAAGCTCTTCTTACTCATTTCTTGCCGTTTTAAATCACATCATTTAACGGTTGAACGTATTAACTTTTAATTTAATACGATTAAATACAACGTTAATTTAACACGCAACCAAAACATGTAAAACGAGCTTCAGTCAAATGTATCATTTTTAGACCTATGTGAACCTGGCACCCGACTTTAAGAAAAAAAATTTTTCAAATACGCATTAAATTAAGCTCGATTTGTACCCGTTTGTACCACCTTTTTTCATTTTTAACCCTCAAAGGGTTGAAAATTATAAATGGTTGAAACAATTGTAGAACCCCACTTTAAGATATTAATGTTTTCGAAATGCCATCTGATTAAGTATCGTTTGTACCCGATTGTACCGTTTTTCATTTCGTTTTGTTGGAAACGATAAAACTTTCCATTGGTTCAAGCATAATAAGTTGGCAATGCTGTAACATTAATGCATGTAATTCGCGCTCGCGCAGGTTAACTTCTTCCGGTTAAGAATCGCGAGAAATCCTAAAGCCTTGTGTACACGATACTAGAAATCGGTCCGAGTTTCGGTTTAAGCCAATCAACTTGCAGCTCTTACAGAAAAGCAGCAGTTTCATTGGCTTAAACTGAAACTCGGACCGATTTCTAGTATCGTGTACACAAGGCTTTATAGTCGCTTCTGTCTGTCCAAGCGTACGACACGTGCAACTGGTTTCTGTATCATTCTAATAAACGTATTCAATCATATTAATGTTTACTTCGCCTTACGGCTCCCACGAAACATTAACACGTTTGTACCCTCAAGGGAGTAATTGTACCGAAATTTCAAAATAAAGGTAAGAGCTAACTTCGTCATTTTTAAGGACGTTCTCCGGTCCTTATACTAGAGAAAATCGATTTTCTTTAGATTTTCTTGAAACTGTGAATATACGTTAATTTAGGTGTGCTTTATGCGTGGTATAAATTTCAGTACCTCTTCCGGTATAAAAAATCAAGATACTGAGCCTCAAAGTTTCAATTTTTACCAAAAAAAAATTTTTAATTTAATTTTTTTAATTTTGGCATTTTTTCCTTATAGAACTCGACGAGAGGAGCAACTTTGGTCCTTTTGACCAACCTCGTATCTCTTACCGTTTGGCCTGGAAAACCTTTTCATTAGTAAAAGTTGAAACTTTGAGGCTCAGTATCTTTATTTTTTATACCGGAGGAGGTACTGAAATTTATACCACGCATAAAGCACACCTAAATTAACGTATATTCACAGTTTCAAGAAAATCTAAAGAAAATCGATTTTCTCTAGTATAAGGACCGGAGAACGTCCTTAAAGATATTTAAATCTACAAGTGCTGATTCGGAATTGTTTGTACCCGTTTGTA